>NW_027513421.1:0-198266 GCF_048772815.1 Callospermophilus lateralis
GGTCCATCTTCTCTACATTAAAATTTGAGAGCCTGATTCATACACAACCCTTCATACTGACCAGATTGTTTTCCATGGAAGATGACTTTTGCTCTCTCAGGTCCTTCATAGCTGCCTACATCTTCTCCAGTGATCATATCTGCATGGATCTTTGAGGTTCTCAGCAGATGAACAATCCCCTACATTCCTGTATTGTAATACCAACTCTGTGCCTGCTCTTCTGTAAAGTTAGATTGAGGGAAGAGTGTATGGTTATGTTTAATAACATGTTTGATATGGGTTAGGAATTATTCTGCTGGATGAATAATGGTATTGGGAACCTGAGATATTTATAAGAATATAGAGTTGGAATATTGTAATGGTCGGGCAGGCATAGGAGGAAGAGACCACCAAGAGACTGTCTCATGCAACAACAAAGGGTTTATTGAGGGTCCAGCATGCTGGGGCTCAGAGCTCACTTGAATAGAGCAGAGAGTCCTGAGAACAGCTTAAACAGAGCTTATATACTTTCCTTGGAGAGGGCAGGGAGGGAAATTTATTGATGCGTCAGGGAGAGTGGGCAGTTTGCTTTCAACGGGATGATGGAGTACATTCTGCAGTTTGGCAGTTGGGGACAGCACATTCTGGGAACAAGATTAGCAAACAGTTCTCAAGATTTCAACAGTGTTTTATTAAGCATACAGAAAAATAGGAAGTGACAAGTACCTATTTTATTAACTTTTTATTCCCCAATTCTTCTTCTGGTTACTTTTAATCATGAAAGTGATCATTGAAGGGTGTCACATTTTATGTCTCCTAGTGGGGTATATTGTTGTCTGATTACCATAAGTTTAAATTGTCCAATTTGAGCTTCGAGAAAGGAAACTACATGGTTGAGCCAACAGGGTCCTACAGTTAGCAATAATATGAGGATTATTAATGGACAGGCCTGGGCTTATGAAAGCATAGTTAACCAGAGGGACTGTGTGAACCAAGACTCAAACCACCCTTTTTGGGCCTCTCTCTCTCGTTGACACTCTTAAAGGCATTTTCTTAATATACTCATAGGTTCTTATACAACTCCAGTATGGTCGGCATAAAAACAACCTTCTTCCCTCAATGCAGCACAAAGTCCTCCTTCTCTCATGAAGAGAAGGTTTAACCCTCGCCTGTTCTGTAAAACAACTTCAGAGAGAGAGTTTAAACATTCCTGTAAAGCTGTGATGGAGGTTTTATTATCTTTAATTTTTGGTCTATTGCTGCTTCTAATTGGGTCATTTGTTGTGTCCCATGGACTAGGGTTCCTGTGCTCACTCCTGCAGCAACTCCTATTCCTAATAGGATGGCTAAAGTGAGAGATACAGGTTCCCGGTGGAAACAGGTTGTATGCCCTCCGATTTGATCTTTAAATGAACATGCATCATCCTAGAACACTCTGGGAAACATCTGCACCATTACATAATTAATCACATCTGTTGACCATTTCATGAAAACATAAACAATGTTTAAGTATATAGAATTATACTGTTGTAGGTACGGAAAAGAAAAGGAATCTAAGATAGCACCGAAGACAGGGAAACAGCCCTATTTGGTTGCAAACGGATTTAGAGGGTATTGCTTCTGTTGTAATCAATTAATCTTCTGAACCCCAAGTTTAGGTAGTTTCAGAATTTGTACCCAACATGTAAGGGAAGGGGCTCAGAAGTTCACAGTCTGCAGAAGTTCACAAAAAGCAGTTTTTGTTTCTGTTATTTTTTCCTCTGTTCTCGGCAAGTTAACTTTTCAAGGACACTTGGGACAGGGAGAGCTTTTTTTTTTCTCTTTTTTTTCTCCCTGCCAGCTGTTACCATGGAGCCTAGTTGGTAACTTCTTTACTTAGAATTGTAGCCATCTCTGAGAATCCCCAGCTCAAGGCCAGAGGCCTTTTTCACTTATTTTGTGAAAAACTCGTAAGATGGTGTCTAGCTTAGGAGTGCTGATTTTTCCAGCCACTGGCCAAGTAGAACAGGGCGACATGAAAACACGGAGTTTATCTACATTGAATTCTTTTATAGGGACTCTTTTGCTGAAAGTCCTAAAGTCAGCAATGGTGAAGACTTCTGGAGAAGGTCATATAAGACTTTTCTGTGGGCCTGGTGAAGAGGGGCAAGACGTGGAAAGCAAGGCTGAGAGCAGCTCCGTTTATCTGAGAATTAGGAAGGAGAGATGTAAAAGAATATTGGGAAAGGGGTTTGTGATTTTCCTGGCAACAAAAACTTGAGCAGTAGAACAGGTAGAGCAGAGGGGACGACAGGAGTGAGTATCCCAAAAAGCCTGTGAGGGACTTTAAATTCTTAGTCACCTGTTTTCAGTGATGACAAGGCAACTTTAAAGGTCACTTTCATTACATCTTGGATAGTGGTCTGAGGGATCTCCTCAGCTGGTTTGAGCTTTGGGTTAGCTGGTAAGAGGACCTGATGGGACCTGCTCTGGGCACTTACTGGAGAAAAGAGGACTGAGTGGGTGGAGGGGTACCTCAGTACCTGATACCTCAGCAAGGGCGCAATTGTCTGAGAACCGGCCGAGGTTTGGTTTTTTGATCTAGTAAATGGAGGGGAGAAATCAGGTTGCTCAGGTGGGAGTGAAAGCAGAGAGTCTGGAGCAGAAGGCTGAGGGTTAGGATCTATTGGAGAAGCATAGTTCAGGACGTGAGTGAAGGAGGGAAAAGGTCTTCACATAGGGGAATCTCCTTCCACCCTTTTGATCACTTGTAGAAGTTAAAAATGTCATGCATAATTTGAGGATCTAGAGAGCCTTCTGGGGTCCATCAGTTTTGGTTGTCTAATTGGTAATATGGCCAATGCTGTGTACTGAATTTGATGGGGAGTTTGGGTTCCACCAGGCAGTCCCTGTATGCTAACATCCCCATGACTTACAGAAGAAGTTGGCTTTTTCCCCTCACAGCCGTGGCTCTTTGTGGCTTTGATAGTCTGCCATGCAAACAGTAATCTGGGCTAGCCAACCTGCATCTTGCTCGCGTGTCCCTACATCCATAATGTTTGTTTCCATTATCGATGATACAGAAGGTATTTAATAGAATTTTAGTGGGATCCACTTTATCAGATATATCCCAATAGGAAAAACCTATAGCCAGCTGACAAAGGTCTGGGTGGAGAGATGGCCACCAGGTCCCTATGGGGGCTGTAAGCGAGATAGACCATACTTCTTCTCTAGTAGGATTTGTGATCAGCCATCGCTAATGAACCACCTGATGAGGTTTAGGACTACTGGTGGCCAAGGGGAGAGTCTATAGCCTTATTCATATGGTGAATACACAATTTGAAAGGGTTACTAGTCATTTCCAGTTTCCAGCAAGAGTCTGGACAGAGCGCAGGCTTGAGATGAGAGGCATGGATCCAGGAATTGATTCCGTATACATTTACTGATGTAGGTGTTATAAGTAGTACCTGGTATGTTCCTTTCCATCGGGGTTCCAGGAATGAAACCTGATGTCTTCTTATGTAGATGAAGTCTCTTACATTATATTGAAGTGGAGTCCCCTTGTCCCCAGTTTGGTAGGCCGTGGCCAGCTGTTTGAACAGATATCAATGAGTTCTTTCAAGAGCTTTAAGTCTGTCAAGCTTGGGGGTGTGGAAGGGATCCTTAGGTCTTAGAGTTGGGGTTAGGTCCCTTACTGGAGGAAGGGCACCATAGAGAATTTCACAGGTGGTGAGGTTACACAAAGAAACAGAGGGAGTATTTCTTGCATGAAACAGTGGATAAGGCAGGAGCATAGTCCAATCTTTTATGCAGGTCTCTAAGAGTAATTTCGTAAAGGTCTATTTAATGGTTCTATTTATTTTTTCTACCTGTCCTGAGTTCTGGGGTCTATAAGCATAATGTAACTACCAATTAATAACCTGGGTACTGGTTAACCTATTCTCAGAACATGAGACAAAAAAAGAATCCCACACCAACACCCACAAAGGCACCTGCTTCCCCCAAGTACATCTGTGACTATCTGGAGTATTCTCTGACTGGTGGGTCATACTATGTTCCCCAAAAATAGCCTGTCTTGTCTCAGATCTGGTCTTCGTGGCCAACTCTGCGAAGATTTCAGGAGCCAGCATGAGCCACTACCTGCTTTCTCAGGAAAGGCCCCTCTTCAGAGCTCTTCTGGCATTTGGCCATCCCCACATCAGTAGGTACCATGAAAGACTGACTCTGTCCCTGGTAAATCCAAAGAAGTGAGCCCACTAGGAGTAGGACTGGGACTGGCAATGGGTGCCTGGCTTCCTGGATCCCAAGTTCAGAGAGTTCCAACACCAAGGAAGTGACGTGAGGTCACTTCCTTCAGAAACTGAAAGAGGTCACTCCCTTGGCAACCACTTTGTCCTAACAGTTGCTTCCTATGGTCTCTTGAGATGGAGGATGCCCCTACTTCCTGTGACACTTTCACAAGTTAGAATGGTATATAAACCATAGGCACTCAGGAATAGCTCTCCACACAGGCCTGGTTTGATCCATCTTCTCTACATTAATAAGAGAGAGGCTGATTCAGATACACTCCTTTATCCTGACCAGGTTGTTTGCCATGGAAGATGACTTTTGCTCTCTCAAGTCCTTCATAGCTGCCTACATCTTCTCCAGGAATGATTTCTGCATGGACCTTTGAGTTTCTAAGCAGGTGGAAGATCCCCTACATTCCTGTATTGTAAGACCAACACTGTCCCCGCTCTTCTGTAAAGTTAGATTGAGGGAACAGTGTATGTTAGGTTTAATAACATGTTCAATTTGGGTTAGGAATCATTCTTCGGGATGAATAATAGTATTGGGAAACTCTCTCAGATCTGGTCTCCTTGGCCAACTCAGTGAAGTTTTCAGGAACCAGTGGTGAGACACTGCCTGCTTTCTCATGAACTGGCCCTCTTCAGAGCTCTCCTGGCATTTGGCCATCCTCACATCAGTAGGTACCAAGAAAGTCTGACTCTGTCCTTGGTAAATACAAACATGTGAGCCCACTGGAATTGGGACTTGGACTGACTCTGGGTGCCTGGCTTCTTGGATCCCCAGTTCAGAGAGTTCCATCACCAAAGAAGTGAGGTAGGTCACTTCATTCAGAAACTGAATGAGGTCACTGCCTTGGCAAACACTTTGTCCTAAAAGTTGTTTCCTAGGTTCCCATGAGATGGAGCCTGCCCCTACTTACTGTGACACTTCAAGCTAAGAATTGTATATCAAAAATCGGCACCCGGGAACAGCTCTCCACACATGCCTGATTTGGTCCAACTACTCTACATTAAGAAGAGAGAGGCTGATTCAGACACATCCCTTCATTTTGACCTGGTTGTTTTCCATGGAAAATGAATTTTTCTCTCTCAGGTCCTCCATAGCTGTCAACATCTTCTCCAGGGATCATTTCTGTAAGGACCTTTGAGGTTCTCAGCAGGTGGAAGATCCCCTACATTCCTGTATTGTAAGACAAACTGTGTCCTTACTCTTTTGTAAAGTTAGATTGATGGAAGAGTGTATGGTTAGGATTAATAACATATTCGATTTGAGTTAGGAATCATTCTGCAGGATGAATAATGGTATTGGGAATCTGCGATATTTACAAGAATAAATAGGTGAAATGTAAGTATGAAAACAGAAATCTAGGTAAGATTTGAAGCACAGAAGGGAATTGGGCCTTTGATTGTGACACTTAGCTTTGAATTATGTTCTGCACAGATGTCTCAGATAAATCAATATAAAATGGCATAGGACCTTGTACGTTGGATGATTGAATGTCGAAGAGAATATCCAGTCAAAAGGGGACAGTAGGTGGATTAGGAAGATAGTAAGTAAGTTTAGAAAAAAGAATGAGTATAGGAATTGGACCAAAAGTTCTTTAGCAACAGGGTTTCGGTTAGTGAGTGAATGTCAATGTCAGCACATGTGAAGAATGAGTCACAATGATGAACTGGGGAAAATATGTAGGAAATCAGATATCTATAGAGACATTATTAAATCAGACAAAGTATAAAGTGAGTGATAGTATTAGATATTTTCAACAGGGTTGAATTTGAATATATAATCTTAGGAAGAAACAAATATGTAATCATTAATAGGATTGACATTTGAGAGCATTAGCCAAATTGGACATGGATTTTTTTAGTAATCCATGTTTACATTCCATTTAGTCTTTGGTACAATCATAAGTGTGAACTTTGCATTTTGTGTCCAGAATATTACTGTGATAAAATGTTTATGTACATCAGTTGACAGAGTATTTCTTCCACCATTTCTGGGAGCAATATTTTGAAGACATATAAATTAATATTGGGGGTACAAAGAGGTGTACCCTGTGTCTATGTATGTAGAGATAATGCATGAAGAGACCATACTGTGAATAAATAATATAACTGATTACACTTTAAATAATCGATTGAATTTATATCTGAAAATATGCAGAAAATCTTATATTGATATACAATCATTAATTCCAACCAATTATACATATAATGGTAATATTACTTTAATGGTTTATCAAGACGGGTGTGTGAGATTTGCTTCAAAGCGATAATGGAAATTGAAAATAATGTGTTTGGAAAGAAGTCTCATGAAACGAGCAGTCAAGAAACATTAAGGAATACATGTGTTCTGAATCAGGAAGTGATTGAAAGTGAAACAAATGCCTATCAATTTGATAAATTGTGGATGAAATATTTATCCTATGATGTGCATTAACTGAAGAAATAGTAATGTACCAGAGTTGAATAAAAATGAACGTCAAAATACACTTCATGTCCCATAGGAATCTATACGCATTGATGTTAAACTGGGTGAGTTACTGTAGAAATATTAGGATTTGTGTGCACCATTCACTGAAGTTTGTTTTCAGTACTAGGAAACAAATATGTATTTCAGGTGGATGAATATTTCTGATAATAATCTTGTGAAAAGTTGATCATAAATCCACATATATGAATATGAATGAATTTAGGGAGTGTATAATAAGACACATATATTTCATATTTTGAAAAATCTGGAGAGTATATATATGTATATATATATATATATATATATATATATATATATATATGTATATATATATATAAAACACACACACACACACAGACATTAAAATGTAGCAATATATATGGCAATCTAAATTAATCATGAAATATATATCATCCACAGATCCAAAAATATTCATTTTACTGAACATGGGTTTATGTATAATGTTGTTCAACTAGGAAGCTCACCCATAGGTTGAATTTTCAGTTCCAACAGCGTTTAGAATGAGTGATCTATTCTCACAAATTGTATCTGCCAATTCATCCACCTCACAAGAATGTACGTGTGGTACCAGGTAGGATTTGATATGTGCATATAAAAATACATGTGCTGAATAGGCTACAGAGAAAGGGAGACAGGAATTCAAATATTTGCTAACTTTCAAACACATGGAGAACTATTTAAATTGAAAATTTGCTAGATTTATAACTCCTACACTACATAATGCAAAAGGCAAGTCCAAATATGCACCATGCCTCCTCTGAACTGCTTGTATTTCTATTTTGTTGGGGTAATTTATCTCCATCATATTTGCATTAGTAGTCAGAGTCCAGTAGGGTAGGTTTTAGTGTCAGGGATTAAGTATTTCGAATGAAAAATTAGATAATGAATCCAATGTGTATGCAAAAAATCTTCCCATTCTCATCCAGAACAATGCCTTGACATTACATTCGCCCCAAGTAATACACAATTAGAGGAGAAGAGTTAGAAAATCTGTGAATACATATCTGGAATGGAAAATGCTCACGAGTTCACAAGCTTGGATGTGGAAGGGGAGTTTCCAAAAGTAAGGGACAGGGTTGATAGACCCAACCTGATCATTTATTAAAATTGGGAGCCCACTTGCCAGAAAGCCATGAAAAGATAATTTTGGATTTATTATAAATTACTGCAAATTCTGAACCTGCTTGGAATGTTTGCCCATGCCTTAAACTCACCCATGCCTGGCTCTCTGACCAGATTGCAGCCCTCTCTGAAACTTTAGTGACACCTCATAAATATTTTCTTTCCCTGGCCAGACAACGAGTCTCTGAGGCTCTAATGGTCCTCATAATTTCTGATGTTGGGGTGAGCTTAAAAAAAAATGTAAACTACCGTTAGTGTGATGCTTGTTAAAGTTCTGTTATCTGTAACCCCCTTTTTGTGCATCTTTCTGGGCTATATAGCTGGGCTATAGGAAAGGTGGGTTTGCTGTCTTGCTCCCGCCATTTTGGGAGGGAGAGGTAGCCTTTCCCTTTGAAATAATTAGCTTGCCTTAATTTGATTTTACTAGGAGTCAGTGGTCTTTACATGCGTTCCTGGTCTAATATTTTGGAGTTCCCCAGTGAGATGACCCTGCCGGACAAGATCACAAGACCAGACTGCTGTAAATTCTGAAGTTGGCCTTCCTTCCAGGGCTCCAAGCTTGAGAGCAACTCTAGGGTTTGTGCAACTTGAGATGGTCCAAGGCCTTGGAGTTAGCCTTCAGTTCAGGGAGCACTGCAGTGAACCACCGCATTAAAACTATTAGCAAGCACCTGGTGGAGGAGGCATCCATAGGTAATTTTTGCCTTTATAACATCTGATATCCGGTTAAGGGAGATCTCTTCTGATGACAGAGAGGTGGACTGAGGAGGCTCACATATACTGCTGTCTGGGACAGTAACAAGAATCATTCTGTCATCTGTTCTGTTCTCTAGGGAATTCATCTGGAAGGGTAGAGAGGTGCCAACGGGCACGCATGCGCTCCTACGGGGAGCTTTAGGAAGACATTGCATTGCTCCTCTGTTTTCCTGTTTCGGCGCCGGATTTCTGTTTTTTTTTTTTTTGTTGTTGTTGTTGTTTTGTTCTGTGTTCTATATGTTTTTTGTTTGTTTGTTTTTATGCATTTTGTTGTGTGATTTCTGTGGTGAAAACTTAAGGATATCGGACATGAAAATAAAGCAAGTAAGCCTGACACCCTTTGGACTGAGTTTAAAGGAACTGCATTGAACTTTACACCCGTTTGTTAAGCAGTATGATAGAAGCCCCTAGCTGGCTGCCTGGAGCACACTCACTGCAGAGGGCAGTGCCTGCGGGGGACCTAAGAACTGAGTATCTCCCAGGTTAATAAGTGAAAGTCCTTTAAAATCCCTTGTCCCTCCAGATAAAGAGAGTCACAACCTTTTGGCAGAGTCCCTGTGTTTATCTTTGTTAGCAAAGCAATAAACCTTCGTTTTTCTTTTTCTCAAAACCCTGTCCTCATTTTTGAATTGGCATTAATTGGCTTCAAGTTCAGGAACCCAACTTTAAGTTACAAATTTTGATAACCCACCCGCACCCTGGAACTTTTTGAGAGCTGACTACAGAAATGTTAGGAGATGGAGCATGCTTGTGGTGGAACTGAAACAGAGGAGCAAATCCTGTAAGTAAAAGGAGGGACTGAGGGACTCCCAGCAGCTGCTGAAGCCTTATTTTTTCAGAGAATTCCCTAGGTCTTTCCCTGCAATTTAACGATAATGCCACCTCTGTCATCTTAAAAAAGAGGGAAAAAAAGGGGACACTAAATGCAGGAAAGTCACTATGGAGACCCTTGATTTTACATTTCAGGATGGTCCTCTGTGAAAACATCTGGTCCCCTTGTGGGGACATCTGTGGTGCAACTGGTGTAGGAGATTTTTCTCTTATCTGCTCTGTTTTAAAGGCTTCTGTCTGTCAGTCATAGTCTGGAGCTCCTTTCTGTCTGTCGTGTGTCTTTGTTTCTGGCACTTTAAGACATGTGCAATAATGTGTTGATATTATATATTGTTTCTTGGGAATGATTTTACCTGAATGTGTGTCTAAATGATGATGTTTTATTGTAACAATCTGGTAGCTTATTGGGTTTTTGAAGCATTGCAGAATCTTGCCGTTAAAAGTCAGATTGAGATAATTGTTTAGTTTATGATTTCAGATAATTCATGCCAGAGAACTTAAATACTTAGGATGGAAAACTAAAGAACTCTACTTCCAAGTTGGCAAGAAATTTTCCAATCATTCAGTCTTTTTTTTTTTCACCAATTTTTAATTGGGTAGCCTGGGAAAATGTCACTGTGTGTACCAGTGCATTAATTTGGACAAGGATAGTAAATCATAGTATGGTATCTGTTGACAACACAAGATGTAAAGATATAAAATTTTGTAAATTTTGTCTTAAGCTTGTATCAAAATTTTCAACATCCTATCTGGAAAATTATGGTTAAAATGCGTTAGGCCTGAGGTGTCTGCTCAGAATAGCAGTTTTTTCCTGCTCCTTCCAGACCTCAGCCAGGACTTAGATTGAAATGCAAATGAAAGAAGCCTGCAAGATCAGTAGGAGACTGATATGAGGCTTAAGGAAAAAAAAAGTAAATAGTATGGTATTTACTAATTACTGGTCAGTTATTTTTTCTAGGACTCTTATTTTTTTCCTTAGATCCTTTAATTTTTCTAACTCATAATTTTGATCCTACAGACCTAGGTTAATGTTTTTCTGATCAGTTCTATCTTTGACCAACTGTGGAGTTTTTAAAACATGGCAATGGAGATTTCACCTGCTAAAAGCTACAAGGCCTTTACTATTATTATGTGTGCACACTTTTGTTATTTGTTGTATGTCTATATATATATATATATATTCTTAATCATATATATGATACAGAAATTAACATATATAAGGAGCGCTCATAATAAAAAAAGCACTCATAAAAACAAATTTTAAGGGATGCCCTCTCTCACCACTTCGGTTCAACATAGTTCTCGAATCACTGGCCAGAGCAATTAGACAGACGAAAAAAATTAAAGGCATAAAAATAGGAAAAGAACTCAAATTATCACTATTTGCAGATGACATGATTCTATACCTAGCAGACCCAAAAGGGTCTACAAAGAAACTACTAGAGCTAATAAATGAATTCAGCAAAGTGGCAGGATATAATATCAACACACATAAATCAAAGACATTCCTGTATATGAGCCACAAATCCTCTGAAATGGAAATGAGGACAACCACCCCATTCACAATATCCTCAAATAAAATAAAATACTTGGGAATCAACCTAACAAAAGAGGTGAAAGACTTATGCAATGAAACCTACAGAAACCTAAAGAGAGAAATATAAGAAGATCTTAGAAGATGGAAAAATATACCCTGTTCATGGATAGGTAGAACTAACATCATCAAAATGGCGATATTACCAAAAGTTCTCTATAGGTTTAATGCAATGCCAATCAAAATCCCAACGGCATTTCTTGTAGAAATTGAGAAAGCAATCATGAAATTCATATGGAAAAATAAAAGACCCAGAATAGCAAAAACAATGCTAAGCAGGAAGTGTGAATCAGGCGGGATAGCTATACCAGACTTCAAACTATACTATAGAGCAATAGTAACAAAAACAGCAGGGTACTGGTACCAAAACAGGTGGGTGGACCAATGGTACAGAATAGAGGACACAGAAACCAATCCACAAAACTACAACTATCTTATAATCGATAAAGGGGCTAAAAGCATGCAATTGAAGAAGGATAGCATCTTCAACAAATGGTGTTGGGAAAACTGGAAATCCATATGCAACAAAATGAAACTGAATCCCTTTCTCTTGCCATGCACAAAAGTTAACTCAAAGTGGATCAAGGAACTTGATATCAAATCAGAGACATGGCGTCTGATAGAAGAAAAAGTTGGCTATGATCTACATACTGTGGGGTTGGGCTCCAAATTCCTCAATAGGACACCCATAGCACAAGTGTTAATAACTAGAATCAACAAATGGGACTTACTCAAACTAAAAAGTTTTTTCTCAGCAAAAGAAAGAATAAGAGAGGTAAATAGGGATCCTACGTCCTGGGAACAAATCTTTACTCCTCACACTTCACACAGAGCCCTAATATCCAGAATAAACAAAGAACTCAAAAAATTAGACAATAAGATAACAAATAACCCAATCAACAAATGGGCCAAGGGCCTGAATAGAAATTTCTCAGAGGAGGACATACAATCAATCAACAAGTATATGAAAAAATGCTCACCATCTCTAGCAGTCAGAGAAATGCAAATCAAAACCACCCTAAGATACCATCTCACTCCAGTAAGATTAGCAGCCATTAGGAAGTCAAACAACAACAAGTGCTGGCGAGGATGTTGGGAAAAGGGTACTCTTGTACATTGCTGGTGGGACTGCAAATTGGTGCGGCCAATTTGGAAAGCAGTATGGAGATTTCTTGGAAAGCTGGGAATAAAACCACCATTTGATCCAGCTATTCCCCTACTCGGTCTATTCCCTAAAGACCTAAAAAGAGCACACTATAGGGACACTGCTACATCCATGTTCATAGCAGCACAATTCACAATAGCAAGACTGTGGAAGCAAAACCTAGATGCCATTCAATAGACGAATGGATAAAAAATATGTGCCATTTTTACACAATGAAGTATTACTCTGCATTAAGAAATGACAAAATCATAGAATTTGGAGAGAAATGGATGGCATTAGAGCAGATTATGCTAAGTGAAGCTAGCCAATCCCTCAAAAACAAATGGCAAATGTCTTCTTTGATATAAGGAGAGTAACTAAGAACAGAGTAGGGACGAAGAGCATGAGAAGAAGATTAACATTAAACAGGGATGAGAGGTGGGTGGGAAAGGGAGAGAGAAGGGAAATTTCCTGTAAATGGAAGGAGACCCTCAGGGGTATACAAAATTACATACAAGAGGAAGTGAGGGGAAAGGAGGAAAAATATGAGGGGGGAGAAATGAATTACAGTAGAGGGGGTAGAGAGAGAAGAGGGGAGGGGATGGGGGAGTGGGGATAGTACAGGATAGGAAAGGCAGCAGAATACAACAGACACCAGAATGGCAATATGTAAATCAATGGTTGTGCAACTGATGTGATTCTGCAATCTGTATATGGGGTAAAAACGGGAGTTCATATCCCACTTGAATCAAGTGTGAAATATAATATATCAAGAACTATGTAATGTTTTGAACAACCTACAATAAAAATTAATTTTAAAAAAGTGGATCCAAAGATCTTTAATTCACGTGATTAAAATTGTTCAATTTAAATTGGATAAACAGATAAAAATAAATGTTTTTAAATTTAAGCTTACAAGTTTTTATAGGTGTTCAAAAATCTAATAAAATATTAATATCTACAAAATGTCTAAAATGCCTTGATTCTAGGACTTTTCCTTCAACAAAAAAATGGTTTACACTCTTCAATACATTTGTCTAATATTTTAATAAATAAGTAAAGTAAATTTGATGTGGAATTTCTCATTCTTGAGTACATTTGTTAGATACCCGATTGATTTACTAAGGTCTGTATCAGATTGTAAAAATCAGTCATGTGTTAAAGAGACAAAAATTTCTGAAAACATAAGTTTACCCATAACATTGTGTTTATTAAGTTTTATTTTTTCTAGAGCAAGCAACCATAAAAATTAAACAACTGATTAAATAAGAACTGTTATTTTAGAGCACTCTACTGCCATTTCTTTAAAAGCTAAACTTGGTTAATCTAGAAATATCAATGTAATTTTGATGCTATTAATGTGCTCATATCTTCCAGGTATACAAGTCTGTAAGTTAGAAACATTTAAAGAGCATTATATCAAGCTGGTATTCTGAAGTTGTATGGTAAAAAACATGTACTGGGGATTTATTTACCTGTTATCAATAAGATATGTAAAGTTTTATGTTACTTTTTTCATTGGGGAACAATTTAAATGTATTTTTAAGTTAATCAGAGCCTAATATATGTAAAGGTTAAAATCTTTCAGCCTTTCTTTAATCCATGTTTTAAATGTGATGTCATATGATGTTAGATAATGTTCATGTGACCTCAAACAATTTATGTAAACTTTGTAAAATGATATTTAAAAAACAATGATCAGCTTTAGAACTAAAACACTTAATATTTATAAAGAGGCCTGCCTTACCTGAGATAAGGCTCTGTGTCCCATCTTACTACATGTGAGAATGACTACAAAAGGAGTAGGTCAGATTTTATTTCATTTAAAGTTATGTTCAAAAGTTCTTTTGTTTTTCTGTGAAGATTACTAGGATCTCAAACAGGGCATATAATGTATAACTCAGCCAAAAAATTCAGGGTAGCTATTACAGAAACTAAGTATTTTTACTCTTGTTAAAAAATTTTATTTTTAATTTTCTTATAAGTGATCTAAAGATTCCCTGTTAGTCTTTTACAGAAGTGTTGCTTTAATAACACAACATGGGTTAATTTAAGATAATAAGTCATCACCTACAAGACAGACAGAATAATACATATCCCAATTAATGAAAAGATAAATAATAATTAAGTTATAGATATTAAAGCCCAGTACTCTTAATATAAGGCTGTTAAAATTTATTTGCTGGATGTTTAAGATTAGGATTTAAAATTAAAGTTAAATGAATCGGCCAAGAAAACAAATATTAATATTTTAAGGTATACACTTTATGTTAGCCTCCCAAAATAAGTAAGACTGGAGGTTACAAAGAAGGATTCTCAGACAGGAATGCCTGATAACTATAAAAAGAGACTATTAAGAGGAGCTGCCAGAGGCAGAAAATTTAGTTTAGGGCCTACAGATATTCCTAACCTACAGAGGTAGGCTTGGTGTTTGCTAGTACGATTATCCAGCCCTGAGTAACAGAATTAAAGGTTTCTCTATTAGACACAGAGGTCATACTAGAAAAAGGATTTTGCAAGATCAGATGACATTAAATTAATAAACTGTATCTTATGGGGAGGGACAACTGTAAAACAAAAAATTAAATATTAAGTTGACAGTCCTGATAACTGAGGATATTAAAGAATGGTGAGGGAACTTCTATACGGTGACATGTTCCAGCTGCTGCAACATTTATTCATTACTCATGGTTTTTGTTACTCTCATAGAAGAACCCATTCCCAGATGACTTTACAACCTGTTCTTCCCCAACCAGACTTCAAACCAAGCTGAAATCTAAAAGGCAACTCATGTCCCTCAACTAAATTCTAAAAGGCAACTCATGTCCCTCATGCCATGACCCTTACGTCACCCTCTCTCAGCGCAGAAGAATCCAAAATGCGTGAGGCCTCCCTTCTTACAACAATGGAGCCAAAAATAAATAGACTATCAATATACGTAATTAATTAAGTCAGGTAAAATCAGGGAGACCCATTTTGGGTGAGTTCTAGAAATTTGGAGACTGTTACCTGAGGGATTTAAATTTCCTCAGTGAACTTCCCTTAATCTATCAAAGATTTGAAAGGAACACATAAGAAAAGGGGGGAATGATAGGCCCAACCTGATCTTTTATTAAAATTGGGAGCCATATTGCTACAAAGCCATGATAAGATAATTTTGGCTTTACTATAAATTACTGCAAATTCTGAACCTGCTTGGAATGCCTGCCCATGCCTTGAACTCACCCATGTCTGGCTCTCTGACCAGATAGCAGCACTCTGTGAAACATTAGCGACACATCATAAATATTGGCCTTCCCTGGACAGACAATGACCATCTCTGAGGGTCTAATGGTCCTCACAAATTCTGATGTTGGGGCCAGCAAAAAAAAAAAAAAAAAAAAAAAAAAATATATATATATATATATATATATATATATATATATATATATATATATATATATATATATAAACTACCATTAGTGTGATGCTTGTCCGAGTTCTGTTATCTCTAACCCCACTTTTGTGTAACTTTCTGGGCTTTAAAGCTGGGCTGTAGGTAAGTTGGGGTTGCTGTCTTGTTCTGGCCGTTTTGGGAGGGAGAGTTAGCCTGGCTGGTGAAAATAATAAGCTTAGTTTAATTTGATTTTAATTGGAGTCAGTGGTCTTTTCTTGCATCCTTGTCTAACAGGTAAACACTCCACAAACATGGAGCTCTGCTGGACTAACGACTTTTTGAGAAACTGCCTCTGAGGTTGGGCACTTGAAATATATGTTGTTTTCAGGAGCTTTAGCTTCCTTTGTTGTGAGACCATCAAAGCTGGCTCTGCATCTATGTGACCTGAAGAAATTGGTTTCTTATTTTCCAATGAAAATGAGGCAAAGTGCTGAATTCTCTCTTTGTAGGTAAACTGTGGCCACTGAAGGCTAAGTGTCTCCCTGTGTGGACTGTGTACCCATTTAGTCATCCTCCACTATTCATGGTGTTTCTTGCTGCTGCACTGGGAGTTTGGTATTTGTTCTACGAAATACAAGAAGTTCAACTGGGACACAGTGCTGAAGGTAGTTCTGTCACGTGTGGTCGGTCAGAGTCTGCAAGAGAATGCACCAACCAGGATTCTATCCCACATAGCTTGCCCACTTGAAGATAGCAACCTGATTCGTAACATTGCCCTGAAACCTCTCCATATAACAAGATGCCTTTACATATAAGGGTCTGCTGGCTGCACCATGTCAGTCACAAGCCATTTGGAAGTCAATGGTAGATCCAAATGGCCCCAACACAAATGTTTTATCCCACACCTGCACACCACAGTTCTGGGCCCAATACTCAGCAGGCTCCAACATACTGGCATTTCAGTTCTACACCATTTTCATGAAACCCAGTCAATCAAACCACTGTCTGGAACACTCCTGATCAGCAACAGGACATCCAAATGTTCTCCTCTGACACCTGGTTATGGGAATTTCAAAAATTTCTTGGTATTTATCTAGCATTTTTCACGGATGAAGTTGGAGGCACTGTAGGTTTCAATTCTTTCAAGAACCATTAAATGGTATGGAAGCTCATTTCAATGAAAGCTCTGGAGAATTCTCACAGTCAAGGCTTCCCAAAGAGTGGCCAAAAGATCACATGAACCCAGGCCCATTGAGGTCTAGAGTGTGAGGTCCATGTTTGTTTTGAATCTCATCTATGGCTGCCAAGTCTTTCATAATAAAATCATGTGATATCCTGGCTGAGATTCCCGATGCCTTGTGGAAAGCCACCCTGGGACTTGATCTCAGTTTCCAAGGGCGACTCTAATGCGTGGCCTCCTAAAATCCGAAGAGAACTCATGGCAATATTTCTCTGAGGTCAGTTTCAGAACTCAGTCTGTAAGGGGAATCACACCAGACTTCAAGCCCAGGTGGACCCAGTCATCTATTTCAACCACCACACAAATGACCACAATTAAAACCAAAACACTCCCACATGGCCCTCATCTTCTTCCATATAGACACTCATCATAACCTCTGGCTGGGGTTTTCCATGAGGGGCAAAGCTCACGACAGTGTCCAAAATAAGCTCCCTTACCCCTCATTTGCCTAAAATCAGGGTGGCCTGGACACCCTTCCTGTGAACCAGTAGTGATCAAATATGCCTGCCATTTGTACTGCCCAGCTTCTCCAATATGAGGCCTACTGACTGTTTGGTATAGATTTTTTATGTGAATTGGAGTCATGAGAAAACCCAAGCAATTACGGGCTAGCCTCTGCAGGGTTTTGAAGAACTCATTTGACCCAATGGATCCCTCTTCTCACTTGATGTAGGTCAGAAACCTTACAGAGGAAGGCGAGGGACTTCAACCACAATGACTGCCCTTTTGGCCATTTTGGTTTTGGAAGCACAAAAGGAATGTTTCTTTAGATCCATCAGGTGCTGAGAATCTAAGCCACAGCCTCACACAGGGCCAAGAGGCTGATTCAGACACATCCCTTTTGGAAGAAATTAAGCAAAGAGCCACAGGTGATGCCCATTCATTTCCATTTGAAAACTGTTTTCTTCAGGCTTCACAAAGGGTTGGCCTGAGGCAAAGACCTTCCTGACATTCAGGGCAACAGAACATTATGTAAGAAAAGGCCCAAAGCAGGGTTTCTCCACTGAGATTTTACTGGTCACACTGTTATCTGAGTTTTCTGAGATGCTCGCCATTCCCTTCAGCTATCCAGTACATGGCCATGTCACAGAGCTTGGAGGTGGTACATATCTTGGACTCAAAACCATGAGCCTGTTGTGGAGAGTGGCCAGAATTCAGGAAGAGTACAGGAACTTAGGAATATTGTAGGTGTTGCCCATCCATAAGGCAAGCCACAGTCCTTTCATAAATTGGGCAGGATGAATGCTGTTAAACTTTCTCCTGGAGAGGACAAATCCATTGATGCATTATCTTTTCTAATGTCTACAACCAGAGATACAGTGGGATACACAGATATAGAAACACTTGCCTTGTCAAACAACTTACTAGAAACAGTCCACTCAATACCAAACAAATAGCCTTTCCTACCTATCACGCCTTTCCTACTGTATCAACATACACTAGTTATTCATCACCCCCTGCCCCGGTTATTTTGCTGCAGTGGGACTGCTGCAGATGGTGGCCCATACAGGGAGCCCTGGGACACTTGGGGGTAAGTGATGAATAAAAGCTGCCCATCCATAGATAGGATGGGAGCAAATCTGCTCATCCCTAGGCAGATAGGGGGAGAGGAAAAACGGTCATTTCAAAAAATGGAGAAGATTGATACAGTATGATTGTGTCTTGTTTTATCTCAGTGTATTGTATTGTCTTTGTGATGAAAATAAGGAAGGGGTGAGAAGTAAATTGATAATGGAAAGAGGCACCCCAGTGGAAACAACTGCAATTAGGGCATGTGTTGATGGAAGCCCAGGAAGTCTAATCAGAAAGAAAAAGAAAGTTAAGAAGAAGAAGGATTATCAGGAAAAAAGTTTCATCAAAAGGCTGTTACTGAATACTTTTCGTTTCCGGAGTGTGTGTGAATAGGCGCCTCGGCTGCCACATGCTCAAGCCAGTCACTGTGCAGCAAGGGCTTTTCAAGCAGTGGCAGCCGGCAATTCCCCGCCCCCAGCCTGGGGAGCGGGGCCCCGTGGCAGTTTGAGTCCTGGACACTCCCCAGGGCCATCTGTGGCTGCCCAGGATGCTACAGCCAGCCATAGATGCTACTGGCTCCCTGATGTTTGGTCATTTTCAATGCCAATAACTAAGCTACAATGGTTCTCCCACACCCGGAAGATAATAAATAATAAGCACTATTAAGGCTTTTTTCAAATGTAAAAAACCTTGAGATAATGTACTAAATTTTTCAGAAGGTTGTTTTCTTAGCACCTGGTGGAATACTATAGGATTTTCTTTAGCCAGTGGTAGGAGTTCCTGCCTTCATCCCAGTGCCGGTGAGGACAAGGGTGGAAGAATTTCCAGTGTTGCTGAAAACCGGAGGAGACTTCGGCTGAGAAACGGAGGAGACTTTGGATCAAGCTAGCTGCCTTCAGAACTTTCCTGGGCTGTGATTTAAGCTAGCTGCCTGCAGAATTTACATGGACTGTGATTTAAGCTAGCTGCCTGCAGAACTTACCAGGACTGTGATTTAAGCTAGCTGCCTGCAGAACATACCTGAACTGTGGTTTACCTGAACTGTGAGTTAATCTATTGAGACACTGCTTTACCTGGACTGAGACAACAAACTGTAATCTATAACAAATTTTAACTCGGTGTCTTTGCTAACAGTGTCATTGCTGGTATTATTTCTCCAAGTGCTTCATCAATTGGCTTGTATTGTGACATTTTGTATCCTCCCTTTCTGTTTGTAGCAGGTTATTTATGGTGTTTCTGTAAAAACCACTGTGGTCTTTATTTAAATTAAATAAAAGGGGGAAATGTTAGAGTCTGTAAACATGTCAAAATAACACCTGGCATTTTGCCAGGGGAATGTTAGAGTGTGTAAACAAGTCTGGATGATGCCTGGCAAAATGCCAGAGGGAGTGGTTTGAGATGTAACAAAAGCGAGCCATTAAGTGTGGAGATTCCTGATTGGTTGACTGCAGTATCTAGTTTATGTTAATTAGATAACCTGGGTGGAATGTATAAATACCTCTATTGTCCTACAATAAATGGCTTCCACTCCTGCTATATCAACATACACATGTTATTCATAACCCCCACCCCCCGGTTATTTTGCTCCAACCGGACCGCGGCAGTATCTGCCAAGTCAGAAACCTCTCAAGTATGAACATGTGATACCAGGTAGGATTCTATATGTGCATATAAAAATACATGTGCTGAATAGGCTACACAAAAAGGGAGAGAGGAATTCACATATTTGTTAACTTTAAAAACACATGGAGAACTATTTTAATTAAAAATTGACTAGATTTATAACTCCTACCCTATATAATGCAAAAGGCAAGTCCAACTATACAACATGACTCCTCTGAACTGCTTGTATTTCTATTTTGTTTGGGTTATTAATCTCCATCATATTAGGATTAGTAGTCAGAGTCTAGTAGGGTATGGGTTAGTGTCCAAAATAAGCTCCCTTGCCCCTCATTTGCCTAAAGTCATGGTGGCCTGGACACCCTGCATGTGAACCAGAAGTGATTAAATAGGACTGCAGTTAATACAGCTCTGCTTCTCCAATTTGAGGCCTACTGAGTGTCAGGTAACAATTCTTTATGTGATTTGGAGTCATGAGAAAACACAACCACTTCTTCAGGGCATTGAAGAATTCATTTGAACCAAAGGATTCCTATTCTCACTTGATGTAGGTCAGAAACCTAACAAAGGAACGCAAGAGACTTCATTCACCATAACAGATCTTTTTGCCATTTTGGTTATGGATGCACACATGGGATCTTTCTTTAGATCCATGAGGTGCTGAGAATCTAAGCCACAACCGCACACAGGGCCAAGAGGCTGATTCAGACACATCCCTTTACAAAGAAATTAAGCAAAGAGCCACAGGTGATGCCCTTTCATTTCCATTTGAAAACTGTTTTCTTCAGGCTTAACAAAGGGGTGGGCTGAGGGAAAGAACTTCCTGACATTCAGGGCAACAGAAATATAGGTAAGAGAATGGCCAAAGCAGGATTTCTCCACTGAGACTTTCCTGGTCACACTGATATCTGAGTTTTCTGTGATTCTCCCATTCCATTCAGCTGTCCAGTACATGGCCATGGCACAGAGCTTGGAGGTGGTATATATCTTGGACACAAAACCATGAGCCTATTCTGGAGAGTGGCCAGAATTCAGGAAGAAAACAGGAACTTAGGAAGATAGTAGGTGTTCCCCATCCATAAGACACACCGCAGTCCATCCATCAGTTGAGCAGGATGAATGCTGGGAAGCTTTCTACTAGACAGGATGCATCCATTGGTGCATTCTGTTTTTTAATGTCCAAAACCACGTACACAGTGGGATACACCGAACAAGAATCACTCACCTTGTCAAACGATTTACTAGAAACAGTCCATTCCAAACCAAACAAACCACCTTTCCTACCTATTTTCAGAACATGAGACAAAACCACAAACTCACACCCACACCCACAAAGGCATCTCCTTCCCACAAGTAAGTCTCTGACTCTCCAGTGTGTCCTCTGTCTGTTGAGCCAAACTATGTTCCCCGAAATGGCCAGTCCTGTCTCAGTTCTGGTTGCCTTGGCCAACTCTGTGAAGTTGTCAGGATCCAGTGGTGAGCCACTACCTGCTTTCTCAGGAAAGATCCTCTTCATATCTGTCCTGGCATTTGGCCATTCTCTCAGCAGTAGGTACCAAGAAAGACTGACTCTGTCCTTGGTAAATCCAAACAACTGAGCCCAGTGGGAGTGGGACTGGGACTGGCTCTGGGTGTCTGGCATCTTGGATCCCAATTTCAGAGAGTTCCAATACCAAGGAAGTGAGGTAGGACACTTCCTTCAAGAACTGAATGAGTTCACTCCCTTGGCAACCACTTTGTCCTAACAGTTGGTTCCAAGGGTCCCATGAGATAGAGGCTGCCCCTACTTCCTGTGACACTTTCGCAAGTTAGAATGGTATATCAACCATAGGCACCCGGGAACATCTCTCAACAAAGGCCTGGTTTGGTCCACCTTCTCTACATTTAGAATAGAGAGACTGATTCAGACACGACCCTTCATCCTGACCAGGTGGTTTGCCATGCAAGGTGACTTTTGCTCTCTCAACTCCTTCATAGCTGCCTACATCTTCTCCAGGTATCATTTCTGCATGGACCTTTGAGGTTCTCAGCAGGTTTAAGATGACCTACATTCCTGTATTGTAAAAACAACTCTGTCCCTGCTCTTCTGTAAACTTAGATTGAGGGAAGAGTGTATGGTTAGGGTTAATAAAAGGTTCGATTTGGGTTAAGAATCATTCTGCAGGATGAATAATTGTATTGGGAACCTGTAATATTTACAAGAATGTAAAAGTGAAATATTAGAATGAAAACAGAAATCTAGGTAAGATTTGAAGCCCAGAAGGGTATTGGGCCCTTGATTGGGATACTTAGCTTTGAATTATGTTCTGCAGAGATGTCTCAGATAAATCGATGTACAATGGCATAGGACCTTGTACCTTGGATGATGGAATGTCGAAGAGAACTTCTAGTCAAAAAGGGATACTCGGTATTATTTGAAAGATAGTCAGTAGGTTTAGAAAGCAGAGAGAGTGTAGGATTTAAACCAAAAGTTCTTTAGCAATAGGGTTTCGGGTAGAGAGTGAATAAAAATGTGAGCACATGTGAAGAGTCAGTCACAATGATAAACTGTGGAAAATATGTAGGAAAGCAGATATTAATAGAGACATTAGTAAATCAGGCAAATGATAAAGTGATTGATAGGATTAGACATTTTCAACAGGATTGAGGTAAAATATATAATCTTAGGAAGAAACAAATATGTAGTGACCAATAGGATTCACATTTGAGAGCGTTAGGCAACCTGGACATGGATGTTTTTAGTAATGCATACTCACTTTCCATTAAGGCTTTGGTAAAATCATAAGTGTGAACTTTGCTTTTTGTGTCCAGAAAATTACTGTGATAAAATGTATATGTAGATCAGATGACATAAGTATTTATTCCACCGTTTCTGGGAGCAATATTTTGAAGATATATAAATTAGTACTGGCGTTACAAATGGGTGTACCCTGTGTCTAGGAATATAGAGATAATGCATGAATAGACAAAACTTTGATTAAACAATGTAACAAGTTCTAAATTTAAATAATGGATTGAATTGATATCTGAAAATATACAGGAAATCTTATATTGATATGCAATCATTCAATCCAACCAGGTATCCATCTTATTTTAATATTAGGCTTATGGATTATCATAAAGAGTGTGTGAATTTTATTTCAAAGGTGATTATGGATTTCAGAAATAATGAGTTTGGAAAGAAGTCTCATGAAGAGACCAGACAAGAAACCTGGAGGAATACAAGAGTTTTGAATAAGGAAGTTATTGAAAGCGAAACAAATGCGTATAAATTTGTGAACTTGTTAATGAAATATATATCCTATGATGTGCATAAACTGAAGAAATAATAATGTACCAGTTTTGTTAAAAAATGAACGTCAAAATACACATCATGTCCCATAGGAATCTACAAGCATTGATGTTAAACTGGGACAGTTACTGTAGAAATATTTGGATTTGTATGCACCATTCACTGAAGTTTGTTTTTAGTACTAGGAAACAAATATGTATTTCAGGTGGATGAATATTTTTGAAAATAATCTTGTGAAAAGTTGATTATAAATCCACATACATGTACATGAATGAATTTAGGGAGTATATAATAAGACACATATGTTTCATATTTTCAAAAATCTGGAGAGTGTATATCTATCTATCTATCTATCTATCTATACACACACACACACACACACTCAAACAGACATTAAAATGTAGCAATATATATATATCATGAAATATATATAATCCACAGAGCCAAAAATATTAATTTTACTAAACGTGGATTTATGTATAATGTTGTTCAACTAGGAAGTCACCCATAGTTTGAATTTTCACTTCCAACAGCATTCAGAGGAGTGATCTCTTCTGACAATTTGTATCTGCTAAGTCAGCAACCTCTCAAGAATGTACATGTGATACCAGGTAGGATTCTAAATGTGCATATAAAAATACATCTTCTGAATAGGCTACAGAGAAAGGGAGAGAGGAATTCACATGGTTGTGAACTTTAAAAACACATGGAGAACTGTTTCAATTAAAAATTGACTAAATTTATAACTCCTACCCTATATAATGCAAAAGGCAAGTACAACTATACAACATGAATCCTCAAAACTTCTTGTATTTCTATTCTGTTCGGGTTATTATTCTCCATCATGTTAGGATTACTAGTCAGAGTCTAGTAGGGTATGGGTTAGTGTCCAAAATAAGCTCCCTTGCCGCTCATTTGCCTAAAGTCATGGTGGCCTGGACACCCTGCATGTGAACCAGGAGTGATAAAATAAGACCGCAGTTAATACTGATCTGCTTCTCCAATTTGAGGCCTACTGACTGTCAGGTATAGATTCTTTATGTGAATTGGAGTCATAAGAAAACCCAAGCACTTCTTCAGGGCTTTCAAAAATTTATTTGAACCAAAGGATCCCTATTCTCACTTGATGTAGTTCAGGAACCTAACAAAGAAAGGCAAGAGACTTCATCCATCATAACTGATCTTTTTGAAATTTTGGTTTTGGATGCACACATCGGATCTTTCTTTAGATCCATCAGGGGCTGAGAATCTAAGCCACAACCGCACACAGGGCCAAAGGGTGATTCAGACACATCCCTTTGCAAAGAAATTAAGCAAAGAGCCACAGGTGATGCCCATTCATTTTCATTTGAAAACTCTTTTTTTCAGGCTTCACATGAGGGTGGCCTGAGGCAAAGAACTTCCTGACATTCAGGGAAACAGATACATAGTAAGAGAATGGCCCATAGCAGGGTTTCTCCACTGAGACTTTCCTGGTCACACTGATATCTGAGTTTTCTGAGATTCTCCCATTCCCTTCAGCTGTCCAGTACATGGCCATTTAACAGAGCTTGAGGTGGTACATATCTTAAACACAAAACTATGTGCCTATTCGGGAGAGTGGCCAGAATGCAGGAAGAAAACAGGAACTTAGGCAGATAGTAGGTGTTGCCCATCCATGAGGCAAGCCGCAGTCCATTCATCAATTGGGCAGGATGAATGCTGCGAAGCTTTCTACTAGACAGAACACATCAACTGATGCATTCTCTTTTCTAATGTCGACAACCACGGACACAGTGGGATACACAGACATAGAAAGACTCGCCTTGTCAAACAACTTACTAGAAACAGTTCACTACAATCCAATCAAACCGCCTTTCTTTCGTATTCTCAGAACATGAGACAAAACCACAAACCCACACCCACACCCGCAAAGGCACCTCCTTCCCCCAAGTAGGTCTGTCATATCCGGAGTGTCCTCTGACTGGTGGGCCATACTATGTTCTCCCAAAATGGCCTGTCCTGTCTCAGATCTGCTATACTTTGCCAACTCTGTGAAGTAGTCAGGAGCCAGCGGTGATCCACTACCTGCTTTATCAGGATAGGACCCTCTTCAGAGGTTTCCTGGCATTTGGCCATCCTCAAATCAGTAGGTACCAAGAAATATTGACTCTGTCCTTCGTAAATCCAAACAAGTTAGACCACTGGGACTTGGACGGGTTATGGCTCTGGGTGCCTGGCTTCCTGGATCCCAAGTTCAGAGACTTCCATCACCAAGGAAGTGAGGTGAAGTCACTTCCTTGAGGAACTGAATGAGGTCACTGCCTTGGAAACCACGTTGTCCTAACATTTGCCTCCAAGGTTCCCATGAGATGGAGGATGCCCCTACATCCTGTGACACTTTCACAAGTTCGAATCGTATATCAAACATAGGGACCAGGGAACAGCTCTCCACACAGGCATGGTTTGGTTTATCTTCTCTGTATTAAGAAGAATGAGGCTGATTCAGACACATTCCTTAATTCTACCAGGTTGTTTGCCATTGAGATGACTTTTGCTCTCTCAGGTCCTTCATCGCTGCCTACATCTTCTCCAGGGATCATTTCTGCATGTACCTTTGAGGTTCTCAGCAGGTGGAAGATCCCATGCATTCCTGTATTGTAAGACCAACACTGTCACTGCTCTTCTGTAAAGTTAGATTGAGGGAACAGTGTATGGTTACGGTTAATAACATTTTCATTTTCGGTTAGGAACCATTCTGCTGGATGAATAATGTTATTGGAACCTGTGATATTTATTAGAATACAGACGTGAAATATATGTACATAAACAGAAATCTAAGTAAGATTTGAAGCCCAGAAATCATTGGGCCCTTGATTGGGATACCTATCATTGAATTACATTCTGCAAAAATGTCTCAGAGAAATCGATATACAATGGCATAAGACCTTGTAACTGGATGATTGAATGTAGAAGAGAACCTCCAGTCAAAAAGTGATAGTCGGTAGGATTAGGAAGATAGTAGGTAGGTTTTAAGAAGAAGAGTGAATATAGGATTTGGACCAAAAGTTCTTTAGCAATAGGATTTCGATTAGAGTGTGAATGTAAGTTTCCGAACATGTGAAGATTTAGTCACAATGATGAACTGTGGAAAAGCAGATACCAATAGAGACATTACAAAAACAGGCAAAGTATAAAGTGAGTGAGAGGATTAGACATTTTCAACAGGGTTGAGTTTGAATATATAATCTTTGGAAGAAACTAATTTGTAGTTACCAATAGGATTTTCATTTGAGAGCATTAGGCAACCTGGACATGGATGTTTTTAGTAATCCATGTTCACTTTTCATTTAGCTTTGATACAATCATAAGTGTGACCTTTGCTTTTTGTGTCCAGAATATTTCAGTGATAAAATGCATATGTAGATCAGGTGACATGGGTATTTCTTCCAACATTTCTGGGAGCAATATTTTGAAGACGTATAAATTAGTGTTGGGGGTACAAAGAGGTGTACCCTGTGTCTATGAATATAGAGATAATGCATGAAAATACCACATTGTGAATAAATAATATAACTGGTTCCACTTTAAATAATGGATTGAATTGATATCTGAAACTAAGTAAGAAATCTTATATTGATATACAATCATTCATTCCAACCAGTTGTACATCTAATGGTAATATTAGGGTTATGGTTTATTATGAGGGGTGTGTGAGTTTTGCTTCAAATGTGATAATGGAAATCGAAAATAATGTGTTTGGAAAGAAGTTTCAAGAAAAGACCAGTCAGAAACGGAGGAATACATGTTTTCTGAAGGAGGAAGTGATTGAAAGTGAAATAAATGCCTATAAATTTGTGAACGTGTGGATGAAATATATATCCTATAATGTGCATAAACTCAAGAAATAGAAATGTACCAGTGTTGAATAAAAATAAACTTCAAAGTACATATCATGTCCCATAGGAATCTACTTGCATTGATGTTAAACTGGGTCAGTTACTGTAGAAATATTAGGATTTTTTTTTTTTTTGGTGTTATACTACAATTTATTTTAGCACTAGAATGCCACAGAATGTAGAGGAAAGAGCAATGGATTTTTAGTTATAGCACTAATAATCCAACATTTAATGACTTTTTTGGGGAGTCTAGAAATTACATAAGGCTATGTAACATATATTTTATTATTTAACATTCATAAATGCTTGGGATTTTAGTAATATTTCTAGTTTTTTATTTTTTATTTTTTAAGTTGTTGATGGATCTTCATTTTCTTTATTTGTATGTGGTGCTGAGAATAGAACCCAGTTCCTCACACATACTAGGCAAACATGTTAACACTGAATCACAAACCCAGCCGCTCCACTTTTGTCTTAACATCGAACACGCCTCTCCCTCTTCTTTACTCACTTTCTTCCTCATTTTTCCCCTTCTCTCTCTTCCTTTTTCGTTTTTCCTCCATATCTATTTTTCTCTCATGGCATTACAAACAGTTGTATGCTATGAAATTTAAATTTGAGACTGTTTTTTATAGTCACTATATTTTTTTAAAAAAATTAATAATTATAATCACCTGATAGATATATTACAATACATTTATTATACATATGTGTCTATATTCATGCATATGCATTACATATATTATATATATATATATATATATATATATATATATATATATATATATATATATATACATATATATTTAAAAGTACTTTGATTAGCCTGTTAGAAATAATATACACCAAGACTTTCTTAATTCTGAAGTCTTCCAGAATTAACATCTTACAATGAAAATCAAATAAACATATTTAATAAAAAAGGTATCATTCTTTATTATCAATATTGATAATTTAATGTTTTTTATCACGTTACGCTGTAATATGGCATATTATATCTTATGAATTAGAGAAATTTTTTTGAACAACCTATTATTTAAGGACCATATGCACTGACATTTTAAATGGCTTTCTTATGATTTCAATTTCTATCAATTATGTATTAATTGCCAAATACTTATTTTAGTACTTTTCATATTCATAATTGATATAAAGTGAATTGTTTAATTTTTCTGGTAATTAGTTACTTATTACAGTAGGGACATTTTTAATAGTTCTAAATTTTTATAAGTAAATGGTACAAAGATATTTTCATGCAAAATTAAGAATAATTGCATGCTCTAAATGTTTGATTGTTGATACATATAATACAGAGCTTTTGATGAGTCTCTTCCCAGTAAAACATAAAATGCAAAGATATCGTTGGGTATGTATGTCCAAATAAAGATAATGAAAAATACACATTATCAGCTAGAAACTATTAAATAAAAGATGAAAAGAACAATCCAACACATTGTACCAACTTATCAGATGAGGCAGTATTCTGAAAGAATAGCCTAAGACTAGACCTGGTCCATGACAAAATATTTACCAAAAATTGAAATATGAAAAATATAGGAAATGCTATGAATTTTTCATGAAGGTAGGTGGATTATCCTTTAATCTCAATTAAGTGTATTTTCAAAAGCCAGTTTTCTGGTAAAATAAATTTGTGATAGATACAACTACACAAAACAAAGTTTCTGCTTAGCAAAATGAATGCATCTCAACACTTTTTTAGCTGATTTCTTGCCACTCAATTTTAAACCTTTATTTATTTATTTATTTTTATTGATTGTTCAAAACATTACAAAACTCATGATATAATATCTTTCATACATTTGACTCATTTGGGTTATGAACTCCCATTTTTCCCCAAATACGAATTGTAGAAGCACATTGGTTACACATTCACATTTGTACATAATGGCATAATAGTGATGTTGTATTCTGCTACCTTTTCTATCCCCTACTATCCCCCCTCCCCTCCCCTCCCATCTTTCCTCTCTACCTCATCTTCTGTTGTTCAATTCTCTCCATTGTTTTCCCCCCATTTCCCCTCACAAGCTCTTATATGTAATTTTGTGTAACATTGAGGGTCTCCTACCATTTCCATATGCTTTCCCTTCTCTCCCCCTTTCTATCCCCCCACTCGTCTTTGTTTAATGTTAATCTTTTTCTCATGCTCTTCCTCCCTGTTCTGTTCTTAGGTGCTCTCTTTATATCAAAGAAGACATTTGGCATTTTTTTAAGGATTGGTTAGCTTAGCTTAGCATAATCTGCTCTAATGCCATCCATTTCCTTGCAAAGTCTATGATTTTGCCATTTTTTAGTGCTGAGTAATACTCCATTGTGTATAGATGTCACAGTTTTTTAACCATTCATCTATTGAAGGACATCTAGGTTGGTTCCACAGTCTAGCTATTGTGAATTGTGGCGCTATGATCATTGATGTGGCAGTATCCCTATAGTACGCTCTGTTAAGACCCTCTAGTCCGAGAAGGGTGATAGCTGGGTCAAATGGTGCATTCATTCCCAGCTTTCCAAGAAATCTCCATACTGCTTTACAAATTGGCCTTATCAATTTTCAGTACCACCAGTAGTGTACAAGTGTACCCTTTTCTCCACATCCTCGCCAACACTTATTGTTGTTTGACTTCATAATGGCTGCTAATCTTACTGGAGTAAGATGGTATCTTAGGGTGGTTTTGATTTGCATTTCTCTGACTGATACAGATGGTGAGCATTTTTTTATGTACTTGTTGATTGATTGTATGTCCTCCTCTCTGAAGTGTCTGTTCAGGTCCTTGGCCCATTTGTTGATTGGGTTATTTGTTATCTTATTGTTTAATTTTTTGAGTTCTTTGTATATTCTGGATATTAGAGCTCTATCTGAAGTGTGAGGGGTAAAAAATTGTTCCAAGGATGTAGACTCTCTATTTACCTCTCTTATTGTTTCTCTTGCAGAGAAAAAACTTTTTAGTTTAAGTAAGTCCCATTTGTTTATTGTTGTTATTAACTCTTGGGCTATGGGTGTCCTATTAATGAATTTGGAGCCCGACCCCACAGTATGTAGATCATAGCCATCTTTTTCTTCTATCACATGCAGTGTCTCTGATTTCATCACTAGCTCCTTGATCCATTTTGAGTTAACTTTTGTGCATGGCGAGAGAAAGGGATTCAGTTTCATTTTGGTGCATATGGATTTCCAATTTTCCCAGCACCATTTGTTGAAGATGCTATCCATCTCCCAATATGCTTTTAGCCTCTTTATCATATATAAGAATGTTGTAATTTTGTGGATTGATTTCTGTGTCCTCTATTCTCTACCACTGATCCACCTGCCTGTTTTGGTACCAGTACCACGCTGCTTTTATAACTATTGCTTTGTAGTACAGTTTGAACTCTGGTATCGCTATACCTCCAGATTCAAATTCCTGCTTAGAATTGCTTTTGCTATTCTGGGTCTTTTGTTTTTCCATATGAATTTCATGATTGCTTTATCATTTCTACAAGAAATGCCGTTGGGATTTTGATTGGCATCCATTTTAACCTGTAGAGAACTTTGGGTAATATCACCATTTTGATGATGTTAGTTCTGCCTATCCATGAACAGGGTACATTTTTCCATCTTCTAAGATCTTCTTCTATCTCTCTCTTTAGGATTCTGTAGTTTTCATTATATAAATCTTTCACCTCTTTTGTTAGGTTGATTTCCAAGTATCTTATTTTCTTTGAGGATATTGTGAATGGAGTGGTTTTTCCTCCTTTCCATATCAGAAGTTTTGCTCCTGATATACATAAATGCCTTTGATTTATGCGTGTTGATTTTATATCCTGCCACTTTGCTTAATTCATTTATTATCTCTAGCAGTTTCTTTGTAGACCCTTTTGGGTCTGTTATATATATTATCATGTCATCCACAAATAGTGATAATTTAAGTTCTTGTTTTCCTATTTTTATGCCTTTAATTTCTATTATCTAATTGCTCTGGCTAGAATTTCAAGAACTAAATTGAATAGAAGTGGTGATAGAGGGCATCCCTGTCTTGTTCCAGATTTTAGAGGCAATCCCTTCAGTTTTTCTCCATTTAGGATGATGCTAGCCTGAGGTTTAGCATATATAGCTTTCACAATGTTGAGGTAAGTTCCTGTTATCCCTAGTTTTTCTAGTGTTTTGAACATAAAGGGATGCTGTACTTTGTCAAATGTTTTTTTCTGCATCTATCGAGATGATCATATGGTTCTTGTCTTTAAGTCTATTGATGTGGTGAATAGTATTTATTGATTTCCGTATATTGAACCAGCCTTGCATCCCAGGGGTGAATCCTACTTGATCATGGTGCACATTTTTTTTTGATATGCTTTTGTATTCGATTCATCAGGATTTTATTGAGAATTTTTGTATCCAAGTTCATTAGAGATATTGGTCTGTAGTTTTGTTTCTTTGAAGTGTCTTAGTCTGATTTCAAGATCAGGGTGATTTTGGCCTCATTGAATGAATTTGAAAGAGCTCCTTCTTTTTCTATTTCTTGAAAGAGCTTGAAAAGAATCAGTATTAATTCTTCTTTGAAGGTTTTGTAGAACTCCGCTGTTTACCCATCCGGTCCAGGGCTTTTTTTCGTTGGTTATCTTTTGATGGCTTCTTCTATTTCTTCCTTTGTCATTGGTCTGTTTAAATTGTGTGTGTCTTCCTGACTCAATCTGGGCAGATCGTATGACTTAAGAAATTTATTGATATCTTCACTATCTTCTATTTTATTGGAATATAGGGTTTCAAAATACTTTCTAATTATCTTCTATATTTCTGTAGTGTCTGTTGTGGTGTTGCATTTTTCACCCCCTATGTTAATAATTTGAGTTCTCTCTCTTCTTCTCTTCGTTATCATGGCTAAGGGCCTGTCAATCTTATTTATTTTTTCAAAGAAACAACTTTTAGTTTATCAATTTTTTCAATGATTTTTTGTTTCAATTTCGTTGATTTCTGCTCTTATTTTAATGTCGTCTACTACATTTCCTGTTGTTTTGCTCTTCCTTTTCTAGGTTTTTGAGGTGTAGTGTGAGTTCATTTATTTGTTGTTGTTTTTTTCTTTTTTTGAGGAAAGAACTCCAAGAAATGAATTTTCCTCTTAAAACTGCTTTCATTGTGTCCCATAGATTACAGTAGGTTGTGTCTGTATGGTCATTTGTCTCTAAGAATTTTTTTGTCTCCTCCTTAATGTCTTCTGTAACCCATTGATCATTCAGTAGAATATTGTTCATTTTCCATGTGATGTAGGATTTTTCCTTCCTTCTTTTATCATTGATTTCCAGTTTCATTTCATTATGATCTGATATGGTGCATGGTATTATCTCCACGCCTTTATATTTACTAAGAGTTGCCCTATGACCTAATATATGGTCTATCTTTGAGTAGGATCCATCTGCTGCTGATAAGAAGGTGTATCCACTTGATGATGGTTGATATATTCTATATATGTCGGTTAAGTCTAGGTTATTTATTGTGCTGTTGAGTTCTATAGTTTCTTTATTCAGTTTTTGTCTAGAGGATGTGTCTAATGGTGAGAGCGGTCTGTTGACGTCACCTATAATTATTATGTTGTAGTCTATTTGACTCTTGAACTTGAGAAGAGTTTGTTTTATGAGTGTGGCAGCTCATTTGTTTGCTGCATACAAATTGGTAATTGTTATGTTATGTTGGTGGATGGTTCCTTTTAACGTTATATAGTGTCCTTCTTTATCCCTTTTGATTAACGTAGGTTTGAAGTTGATTGTATTTGATATGAGTTTGGCCACTCCTGCTTGCTTCCGTGTGCCCTGTGAGTGGTATGATTTTTCCCAACCTTTTACTTTCAGCCTGTGTATGTCTTTACCTATCATATGAGTCTTCTGAAAGCAGCATATTGTTGGATTTGTTTTTTTGATCCAGGTTACTACCCTATGTCTCTTGAATGGTGAGTTTAGGCCATTAACATTTAAGGTTACAATTGAAATATGATTTGTACATCCATTCATGTTAATTTATTTATTTATTTTAGTTTGGCTAGTTTTTACTTTTTGGTTATTTTCCTCCCCCTTTACTGAGATACCTCCCACTGTTAGTTTGGGGCACTATTTTTCAATTCTTCTTCTTGTAGTATTTTGCCCAAATCCTTTGCAGTGCTGGTGTTATGGGTGTGAATTCTTTTAGTTTTTATTCATTGTGAAAGACTTTAATTTTATTGTCAAATCTGAAGCTTAATTTTGCTGGATACAGTATTCTTTGTTGGAATTCATTATTTTTCAGTGTTTGAAATACATTGTTCCAGGATCTTCTCACTTTCAAAGTTTGTGATTAAAAATCAGTCGTTAATCTAATTGGTTTACCCCTGAATGTAATCCGCCTCCTTTCTCTCGTAGCTTTTAATATTCTCTCCTTGTTCTGTATTTTGGCTATCTTCATAATTATATGTCTTGGAGTTGGTCTATTATGGTTTTGAATGTTTGGGGTCCTGTAGTCTTCAAGGATTTGGCAATCCATTCCATCTTTCATCTCTGGGAAGTTTTCTAGAATTATTTCATTTAATATGTTGTCCATTCTTTCGGTTTGAATCTCTATGGCTTCTTCTATTCCGATGACTGTGAAATTTGTTTTTTTTATGACATCCCATATCTTTTGAATAGACTGCTCTTGGGACTTAAGCATCTTTTCTGTGTTGACTATATTCTTTTCAAGTTGATAAACGTTGTCGTCATTATCTGATGTTCTGACTTCTATTTGATCTAGTCTATTTGTAATATTCTCGTTTGAGTTTTAATTAATAGTTTCCTGCATTTCTAGGATTACTGTTTGATTTTTTTTAAGATCTCTATCTCCTGGTAAAGCTTGTTCTTTGCCATTTGAATTTGTTTAATTCATTTTCAAAATATACTTTTATTGCTAGGACTTGCTGATTCATGTATTCTCTAATATCCCTTTCCATCTGAGTTAGGTAAGCCTTGAGTTTTTTTCCCTATCCCTGTTTCTGATGATTCTAGGTCCTCCTGTAGAATTAAGTTGTCCTGCATTGTTTGTACACATTTTTTTCCTTTGTTTTTTCATGATGTTCACGTTGTTTTCCATCTCTATTTGATTGCTGTTTTTCTGCTCTATTCTATAGATTTGTTTTGGTTTAATATATCTGTTGTCTCTCCTTTGTGTTGGTAGACTATGCCTGCTAAAGTGAATTCTGCTTGGAAGAAATTGCGATGGCCGAGCTCCAGTGATGTCACCTGTCTGCTATGGCGGGCCCCAGGCTCCTTGCCAGGGTGTTCAAATGGGAGTGGGCTGGGACTGATCTGTCTCTGTTTGTTTTCAACTCCCGGTCGCCGGCGGGCAGGCGGTCTCCAGCTGTCCAGTCACACAGTCAGCGGGTGGGCTGTCACTGGTGGGCGGGAGATCTCTAGCCACCCAGTTGCACGTGCAGCCAGCGGGCGATTGGTCGCTGGTAGGCAGGCGGGCACCAGCCACCCAGTCGCACCAGCAGCGGGCTGTTTGTGACCAGTGGGCGGGCGTTCTCCAGCCGCCCAGTCACGCGGGCCTGGCCTCTAGTCCCCTGTTATCTCCTGCTAGTCCTGGTTTCTCGTGCTAGACCAGATTTCCCCTGAGTGATGCCTCTCGGCAGCTCATACTGTCCTCTGGGCCTGCCGTTTCCTGGGTGTGGATGGTGTCTATGGGGAACCCCGGCACTCTATTGTTTTGATTTTTTCCTCTTGCCCCTCTCCCAGCTCTGGCTAGACAGGTTTCGTTTTCGCCGCTGATGGGAGGGGAAGTTGAAGGTCAGGTGCCTGTAGTTTTCCCGACGTCTTTATGCAGGCTCTCTCTGATAATCTCTCCAATGGAAAGCCTAAGAGAGATTTTATGTGAATTCCCTGCTGTATGGGAGATGAGCTGAGTAACACAAACCTGTTTTATTGTTGCAATCTGTTGGAGAGTGGCGGTGGTTACTTCTGCTCTCCAAGATGGTGACCGTTGGTTTCCTTGGTGGAGTTTTTATTGTGGGGGGATAGAACTGTAGCACTTCCTTCCCCGTTTGAAATCCCAAACTCAGCCCGGGGCTCAGTTGGAGGTCAGCCAGCAGGATTCCACAGAATCTGCAGCAACGTTTCTCCCTGCCGGCTGGTCGCTTCTAGGTGGTGCGCTGCTGTCTCTAGCCACGGGGCAGGCCACACAGATTTGTCAGCCCGGATCTCCGGTCGCACATTTGGCTCGTGTTTGAGACTCAATTACCGGACCTCATTGGTGGAAATCATTCTTCTAGGTTTTGGTGCACACCCATTTTTCTGTAAGATCCTAACAAGATAATTTTTTGTCGTTCTAACTCGTTATTCACCTGTGAAGTGGCGCAGTTCACAGGGTGTGAGTGGCAGATTCAGAGACATCCCTTCATCCTGACCAGGTTGTTTGCCATGGAAGATGACTTTTGCTCTCGCAGGTCCTTCATAGCTGCCTACATCTTCTCCATGGCTTATTTCTCCATGGACCTTTGAGGTTCTCAGCAGGTGAAAGATCCCCTACATTCCTGTATTATAAGACCAACTCTGTCCGTGCTCTTCTTTAAAGTTAGATTGAGGGAACACTGTAGGGTTAGGGTTAATAACATGTTTGATTTGGGTTAGGAATCATTCTGTTTATGAATAATTCTATTGAGAAGCTGCGATATGTATAAGAATATATAGTTGAAATATATGTAGGAAAACAGAAATCTAAGTAAGATTTGAATCCCAGAATGGCATTGGGCCCTTAATTGGGATACTTAGCGTTGAATTACGTTCTGCACAGATGTCTCAGGTAAATTGATATACAATGTCATAGGACCCTGTACCTTGGAAGATTGAATGTAGATGAGAACATCCATTTAAAAAGGTATAGTTGTTATTGAATGGTTAATTAAATAGGTACTTGTCACTTCCTGTTTTTCTCTATGCTTAACAAAACACTGTTGAAATCTTGAGAACTGTTTGCTAATCTTGTTCCCAGAATGTGCTGTCCCCAGTTTTCAAACTGCAGAATTTACTCTCTCACCTGGTTGCATGCAAACTGCCCACTCCCACTGACCCATCAATAAACTTCCCTCCTTGCCCTCGGCAAGGAAAGTATATAAGCTCTGCTCAAGCTCTTCTCAGGGCTCTCTGCTGTATTCAAGTGAGCTCTGAGCCCCAGCATGCTGGAACTCCAATAAACCCTTTGCTGTTTCATGAGTCAGTTTCTTGGTGGTCTCTTCCTCCAATGCACGCCCGACCTTTACACATGAAGTTTCCACTGATATCTGGCACCGGCGGATGAGAGACCCCAACGGGCTACTCTTGGGGTAAGTAAGTCTCCTATTCCTGTTTTCAGGTTTCAGGTTAGGACTTGGAAAAATGGCTATTGATGAAGAGTGTGAGCTCTCTCCGACAGTGGCTGACAGACGTGTCACAGAGCCACAGGCCACGTTCCTGGAGGACGCCCCAGAGGACTTGGGAAATTTAGTTATAATAGATTCCTCGACTCAGTGATATTTTGTTTTGGATTCGGTATTGCCAGCCCATTGGTTATTGCCGGCTACTCAGTCCTGATCTCAGTGTTGGACGTCCATTGCCTGTCTTTATTGTCTTGTCTTGTCTGTTTCATGTGTCGTTGCTTTCACTGTTTGTGGATCTTTCATTATGGGACAGAGCACTTCAATGCTAGATCTCAGTTTAAAGGGCGACTCTTATGCGTGGTCTCATAAAATCCCAACACAATTAATGGCAATACTTCTCTGAGCTCAGTTCCAGAACTCAGTCTCTAAGGGGAATCACACCAGAGTTCAAGCCCAGGTGGACCCAGTCATCTCTTCCAAATGCGACACAAATGACCACAATTAAAACCAAAACACTCCCCAATGGCCCTCATCTTCTTCCATATAGACACTCATCATAACCTCTGGCTGGACGTTTCCATGAGGGGCATAGCCCAAGACAGTGTCCAAAACATGCTCCCTTGCCGCTAATTTGCCTAAAGTCAGGGTGGCCTGGAAACCCTTCCAGTGAACCAGGATTGATCAAATACACCTGCCATTAATACTGATCTTCTTCTGCAATTTGAGGCCTACTGACTGTCAGGTGTAGATTCTTTATGTGAATTTCAGTCATAAGAAAACCCAACCACATCTGCAGTGCTTTGAAAAACTCATTTGACCCAAAGGATCCCAATTCTCACTTGATGGACGTCAAGAACCTAACAGAGGACGGAGAGAAACTTCACCCACAATGACTGCTCTTTTGGCCATTTTGGTTTTGGATGCACACATGGGATCTTTCTTTAGATCTATCAGTGGCAGAGAATCTAAGACACAGCCTCACACAGGGCATAGAGTTGGATTCAGACACATCCATTTCCAAAGCAAGTAAGCAAAGAGCCACAGGTTATGCCCATTCATTTAGATCTGAAAACTGTTTTCTTCAGGCTTCACAAAGGGGTGGTCCGAAACAAAGTACTTCTTGACATTCAAGGCAACAGAACATTATGTAAGCAAAAGGCTCAAAGAAGGGTTTCTCCACTGAGAGTTTACTGGTCACACTGATATCTGCGTTTTCTGAGATGCTCGCCATTCCCTTCATCTATCCAGTACATGGCCATGTCACAGAGCTTGGAGGTGGTACATATCTTGGACACAAAACCATGAGCCTATTCTGGAGATTGGCGAGAATTCAGAAAGAAAATTGAAAATTACTAAGATCATTGGTGTTGCCCATCCTTAAGGAAAGCTGCAATCCATTCATTAATTGGGCAGGATGAATGCTGGGAAGCTTTCTACAAGACAGGACAAATCCATTGATGCATTCTCTTTTCTAATTTCTACAACCACGGACATAGTGGGATACACAGACATAGAAACACTCGCCTTGTCAAACGTCTTACTAGAAACAGTTCAACCCCAAAAAACAAACCACCTTTCCTACCTATTTTCAGAACATGAGACAAAATCATAAACCCAAAACCACACCCATATTGGCACCTCCTTCCCCCAAGTAGGTCTGTGACTCTAGGGAGTGTCCTCTGACTGGTGGGCCATACAATTTTCCCCTGAAAAGTCCTGTCCTGTCTCAGGTCTGTTCTCCTTGACCAACTCTGTTAAGTTGTCAGAAGCTAGTGTTTAGCCACTACCTGCTTTCTCAGGAAAGGCCCTTCTTCAGAGCTCTCCTTGCTTTTGCCATCCTAACATCAGTAGGTACAAAGAAAGACTGACTCTGTCCTTGGTAAATCCAAACAAGTGAGCCCATTGGGACTGGGACTGGGACTGGCTCTATGTGCCTGGTTTCCAGTATCCCAAGTTCAGAGAGATCCATCACCAAGAAAGTGAGGTGAGGTCACTCCCTTCAGGAACTGAATAAATTCACTGCCTTGTAAACCATTTTGTCCTAATAGTTGCTTCCAAGTGTCCCATTAGATGGAGGCTTCCCCTACTTCCTTTGAAACTTTCACAAGTTAGAATGGTATGTCAACCTTAGGAACCCGGGAATAGCTATCCACACAGGCCTGGTTTGGTCAATCTCCTCTACATTAAGAAGAGAGAGGCTGATTCAGACACATCCCTTCATCCTGACCAGGGTGATTGCCATGGAAGATGACTTTTGCTCTCGCAGATCCTTCATAGCTGACTATATCTTCTCCAGGATTCATTTCTGCATGGACTTTGGAGGTTCTCAGCAGGTGGAAGATCCCCTACATTCCTGTATTGTAAGACCAACTCTGTCCCTGCTTTTCTTTAAATATAGGTTGATAGAACAGTGTATTCTTAGGGCTAATAAAATGTTTGATTTGAGTTAGGAATAATCCTGCGGAATGAATAATGGTATTGGGAACCTGAGATATTTATAAAAATATAGAGGTTAAATATATGAATTAAAACTGAAATCTAGGTAATTTTGAAGCTCAGAAGGGCATTGGGCCCTTGATTGGGATACTTAACTTTGATTTACATTGTGTACAGATGTCTCAGATAAATAGATATACAATGGCATCGGACCTTGTAGCTTGGATGATTGAATGTTGAAGAGAACATCCAGTCAAAAACGGATAGTAGGTAGAATTAGGTACAGAGTTGGTTTAGGAAGAAGAGTGAGTATAGGATTTGGAACAAAAGTTCTGCAGCATTAGGGTTGTGGTTAGAGAGTGAAAGTGAACATAAGTTCATGTGAAGGGTCAGTCACAATGGTGAAGTGGTGAAAATATGCAGGAAACCACATATCTTTAGAGACATTATGAAATCAGGCAAAGTATAAAGTGAGTGATATGATTATGCATTTTCAACAGGGTTGAGTTTCAATATATAATCTTAGGAAGAAACAAATTTCCCCTTCCTCTCCTGTTTTCTCTTTTCTTTCCACTATACAAAGTCTAATCTGGGACAGAAAAGATCCGTCCTTTATAGGGCATATCAGGACATATACAGGATTGCCTGGAGCCCTTAGTTTGGGTAATGATTTAGCAGATAAAACTACACATGACATACATATTTTCTCTACAGTAGAAGAAGCTACAAATTTTCATAAAAAATTCCATGTCAATGCTAATACTATACATAAGCGCTTTAAAATAACTAAGGAACAAGCTAGACAAATAATAAAACAATGTCAAAATTGTGTGACCATTTTACCACAAGTTAATCTTGGAGTCAATCCTAGAGGATTGATACCTAACCATATTTGGCAGATGGACGTCACAAACTTGCCAGAATTTGGAAAATTAAAATATTTGCATGTTACAGTTGATACTTCTTCTGAATTTTTGATGGACTCCCTTCATGCCGGAGAAAAAAAACTAAAGATGTTATAGCTCATTGCTTACAAAATTTTGCCACTGTGGGCATTCCAAAACAGTTAAAAACAGATGTTGCCCCTGGTTATACTTTTACCTCTTTTAAAGAATTTTGCTCATCATTTTGCATTACTCATATAACAGGAATCCCATACAATCTGCAGGGACAAGGCATAGTTAAATGAGCTCATCAAACTATTAAAACGTACTAATTAAACAAAAAAAAAAGGAATTGGGAAGGGGTATATATTCCCCAAAGATAAACTTAAAATAACCCTTTTTACTCTAAACTTTGGAAATTTGGATTCATCAGGGCTTATTCCTGTGGAAAGGCATATGTGTCCAAAAAATGTACATAAGCCCAAGGTACTTTGGAAGGATATTCTAACAGGACAATGGAAATGTCCTGACCCAGTAATTGTCTGGAGTTGGAGGTCTGTTTGTGTGTTTCCACAGGGAGAACAGCAGCCGATTTGGATTCCAGAGAGACTAACTAAAGCGATTTCTACAGATTAAAAGAATATGATTTGGCTCAAATCCATAACAGCTGATATCCAGAACTCCAGTTTGGCTATTCTTACATCTGTTACAAATCCAGGATGCTTTTTTCAATATCTATTTTATTATTACCCTTTCCCATGTCATGAAGTTCTATTTTGGTTTTTGAGCTCATACAAACCTAGGTTAATGTTTTGCTGATCAGTTCTATTTTTGGACTATAGAGTTTTTAGACATTGCAATGGAGATTTCACCTGTAAAATGTTATAAGGCCTTTACTCTTATGTTATGTGTTGTATGTATTATATTACGTGTGCACACTTGTGTTTTTTGTTATATGTTTGAATGTACGTATGTCCATATATCATATATGATGAGCGCTCATGAAAAAATGGATCCAAATATATTTTTATACACTTGATGTAAATGTTTTAATTTAAATTGGGTAAACACCTGTTGAGGATTGTTTTAAAATGTGTACAAAAAAGGAGGTTAACAGATCTGTTTGTTTACTTTCACCTTTTCTTTTCATTATATTTAATAATTCTCTTCAAGACAATGTAAATTGTTAAGAAAATTGTTTTCTTTTAGTACCTTCTGGAATGTTACATAATTTTTCTTTGGCCATTATTGCCAAAATTCCTATCTTCATCCCAGTGCCTGTAAAGACAAAGATAAAACCAATCTACAGCTTCTGCAATAGCCATCACTGAACTGCTTGCAGAACTTGCCTCGACTATGTATCACCTGTATGCATTGTGAACTCACCTGCATGCATTGTGAACAATATGTTGGTGAATTGACTTGTGGTAGTGTTGGGGTATTTTTGCTGATGATGTCATCGGTGGTACAATTTTTCCAAAAGGAGCCGTCAATTGGCTTGGTGTATCTTCCTCCCTTCTGCTGTCATGGTCGTTCAGCTAAAATTTGGGGGCCAACAGAGGTGAGACAAAGAACCTCACCCCCCGCTGGTACAAAGACCTCTCCACAGGTGTGACTGTATACTGGACCTGTAGCTAGTGACGGGTAAGATCCAATTGCAATGGTACCAATCTAAGACTGGAGGCTGATACCTTGAGGTCAGCTCATTCGATAATGGGTAAGCACCATATGTACTATTGGACAACCTAAGGCAGGCATGGTCCCTAAGCCACATGCTTGTTGTTTAAACAGAGAGGGGGAGGTGTTGAGAGGCACAGCCCAAGGGGCCAAACAAACTTTCAGACTGCCGGCTGATGATTGGCTAACAGCGGCCCCAGCAACATCAAGCTAATTGGCTCCTCTGCGGTGATGCTCATTGGAGATGCTCATTGAGCAGTTTCCCCACCCTTTCAGACTGCAAGCTGATGATTGGTTCACAGCAGCCCCAGCAATATCTAGCTGATTGGCTCCTCTGTGGTAATGCCATTGGGCTGTTTCCCCACCCTTTCAGACAACGGAGCTGCTCATTGTGGGACTTTTTGGGCTCTGCCCACACGACCCAGCCAATCGACCTCAAGAGAAGGAGTGTGGAGGTTGAGAGCTTGTGGGAAGCCAGTAGTGGCAGTTGGGCTCTGAGGGTTTTTCCCGAGGAGCTAATTTTTAGTCATGTGTGGTTCTAAAAGTAATTTTAGTTTCTTTTGACAAGTGGCTCCTGAATTGTGCCCAGCCAGATTGCAGCAATCCTAAAGTGATGGAGAAAAAGAACCCAAACAGAATAGAAATACAAGCAGTTTAGAGAGGCATGGTGTATAGTTGGATTTACCTTTTGCATGATAAAGGGTAGGTGTTATAAATCTAGTCAATTTTAAATTGAAATAGTTCTCCATGTGTTTTATAGTTAACAAATATGTGAATTCCTATCTCCCTTTATCTGTAGGCTATTCAGCACATGTATTTTTGAATGTACATATAGAATACTACCTGGTATCACATGTACATTTTTGTTAGATGGCTGACTTGGCAGATACAAATTTTTAGAAGAGGTCACTCCTCCTAAACGTTGTTGGAATTGAAAATTAAAACTATGGGTGAGCTTCCTAGTTGAACAATATAATACATAAATCCATGTTCAGTAAAATGAATAGTTTTGGATCTGTGGATGTTATATATTTCATGATGAATTTCGATTGGCATATATATTGCTACCTTTTAATGCCTCTCTCTCTCTCTCTCTCTCTCTCTCTCTCTTTATATATATATATATATATATATATATATATATATATATATATATATATACACACACACACACACTCTCCAGATTTTTCAGAATGTAAAATATATGTGTCTTATTATACAATCCCTAAATGCATTCATGTTCATGAATGTGGATTTATAACCAAATGTTCACAAAGTTATTTTCAGAAATATTCATCCACCTTAAATACATATTGTATCCTAGTACTGAAATCAAAATTCAGTGAATGGTGCATAGAAGTCCTAATTTTTCTACAGTAACTGACCCACTTTAACATCAATGCATGTAGATTCCTATGGGACATGATGTGTATTTTGACCTTCATTTTTATTCAACACTGTTACATGACTATTTCTTCAGTTTATGCACATCATAGGATATATATTTCATTCACAATTTTGCAAATTGATAGGCTTTTGTTTCACTTTTAATCACTTCTTGCTTCAGTACACAAGTATTCCTCTATGTTTTTTGACTGGTCTTTTCATGATACTTCATTTTATTTTAGATTTCAATAATCACTTTTAAAGCAAAACTCACACACTCTTCATGATAAACCATAAACCTAATATTACCATTAGATGTATAAATGGTTGTAATGAATGTATGTATCTCAATATAAGATTTCCTGTAAATTTGTAAATATCAATTCAATCCAATATTTAAAGTTGGAACCAGTAATATTATTTATTCACAGTATGGTCTATTCATTCATTTTATCTATATTCCTAGACACAGGGAACACCTATTTGTACACCCTATACTAATTTATACACCTTCAAAATATTGCCCACAGAAATGGTGGAAGAAATACTGATGTCACCTGATCTACATATGCACTTTATCACAGTAATATTCTGGAAACAAAATGCAAAGTTCACACTTATGACTGTGCCAAAGCCTAAATGGAAAGTGTGCATGGATTACTAACAATATCCATGTCCAGATTGCCTATTTCTCTCAAATGTCAATCCTATTGGTGACTAAATATTTGATTCTTTCTAAGGTTTTATACTCAACCTCTACCCTGTTGAAAATGTCTAATCCTATCACTCAATTTATACTTTGCCTGATTTCTTAATATCTCCATTGATATCTGCTTCCCCATATATTTTCCCCAGTTCATCATTGTGTCTGACTCTTCACATGTGGTGACATTTACATTCACTCTCTACCACAAACCCTACTGCTAAAGAACTTTTTGTCCAAATCCTATACTCACTTTTCTTCCTAAACCTACTGACTGTCTTCCTAATCCTACCAACTATGCCTATATGAGTGGATGTTTTCTTCTACATTCAATCATCCAATTTTCAAGGTCCTATGCCATTGTATATCGATTTATCTGAGACATCTGTTTAGAAGATATTTAAAAGCTAAGTATCCCAATCAAGGGCCCAATGCTCTTCTGGGCTTCAAATCTTACCTAGATTTCTGTTTTTATACTTATATTTCACCTATATATTCTTGTAAATATCACAGGTTCCCAATACCATTATTCATCCAGCAGAATGATTCCTATCCCAAATAAAACCTGTTATTACCCTAACCATACACTGTTCCCTCAATGTAACTTTACAGAATAGCAGGGAAAAAGTTGGTCTTACACTACAGGAATGTAGGGGATCTTCAACCTGCTGAGATCCTCAAAGGACCATGCAGAAATGATACCCTGGAGAAGTTGTAGACAGCTATGAAGGACCTGAGGGAGGAAAACTCAACTTCCATGGTAAACAACCTGGTCAGAATGAAGGGATGTGTCTTTATCAGCCTCTTTCATCTTAATTTAGAGAAGATTGACCAAACCAGGCCTGTGTGGAGAGCTGTTCTCGGGTGCCTATGGTTGATATACCATTCCAACGTGTGAAAATGTCACAGGAAGTAGGGGCACCCTCCATCTCATGGGACCCTTGGAAGCAACTCTTAGGACAAAGTGGTTGCCAAGGCAGTGACTTCATTCACTTCCTGATTGAGGTTACCTCACATAACGTCCTGGGTGATGGAACTCTCTAAACGTGGGATTCAGAAAGCCAGGCAAGCACAACCAGTCCCAGTCCCAGTCCCAGTGGTCTCACTTTTTTTGGATTTACCAAGGACAGAGTCTGTCTTTCTTGGTACCTACTGATGTGAGGATGGCCAAAAGACAGGAAAGCTAAGAAGAGGGGCCTTTCCTGATAAAGCAGGTAGTAGCTCACCACTGGCTTCTGACAACTTCACACAACATTCCTCCCTCAATGCAGCACAAAGGTCCCTTTCACTCATGAAGAGGAGGTCCAACCCTCAACTGTTCTGTAAAAGAACTTCAGAGAGAGAGGTTAAAGATTCCTGCAAAGCTGTTATGGAGGTTTCTAATATATTTAAGTTTTGGTCTATTTCTGCTTCTAACTGGGTCATTTGTTGTGTCCCATGGACCAGGGCAGTGGTTCCTGTGCCCACCCTTGTGGCAACTCCTATTCTTTATAGGATGGCTAAAGTGAGGGACATATGTTCCCAGTGAAACCGGGTTGTATGTCCCACCTATTCGATCTTCAAATGAACCTGCGTCATGATAGAGCATTCTGGGTAACATATGCACCATTACACAATTAATCACATCCGTTTTTCATTTCATGAAAACATCAACAATGTTTTAGTATATAGAATTATACTGTTGTAGGGACGGACAAGGCAAGGCACCTAAGATAGCACCAAAGACAGTGAAACAGTCCTATTTGGTTGCACCCAGATTCAGAGGGCATTGCTTCGGTTGTAATCAATTAATCTTCTGAATTCCAAGTTTAGGTAGTTTCAGAATTTTGTACCCAACATGTAAGAGAAGTGGCTCAGAAGATCACACTCTGCAGAAGTTCACAAAAAGCTGTTTTTGTTTCTGTTTTTTTTTTTTTTTCTCTGTTCTGGGCAAGTTAACTTTTCAAGGACAACTGGGTGGGGGAGAGCTTTTACTTCCCTTTCTTTTTTTCCCCCTGCCAGCTGTTACCATGGAGCCCAGATGGTAACTTCTTTATCTTAGAAATGTTGCCATCTCTGTGAAGCCCCAGTTCAAGGCCAGAGGAATTGTTCACATATTTTGTGAAAAACTAGTAAGGGGGTGTCTAGCTTAGGAGTGCTGATTATTTTTAGCCAGTGGCCAAGTGGAACAGGGCAACATTAAATGAGGAAGGTTATCTACACTGAAATCGTTTATAGGGACTTTTTTGCTGAAAGTCCTAAAGTCAGCCATGGTGAAGACTCCTGGAGAAGGTCAGTGAAAACTTTTCTGTGGGCCTGGTACAGAGGGGGGAAACAGAGAAGTCGGGGCTTAGAGCAGCTTCATGGATCTGAGAATGAGAAAGGAGAGATGTAAAAGAATAATGGGAAAGGGGTTTGGGATATTCCTAGCAACAAAACTTGAGCAGTAGAACAGGTAGAGCAGAGGGGAAGAAGGGAGTGAGTATCCACAAAGCCTGTGAGGGACTTTAAATTTTTAGTAACCTGTTTTCAGTGATGAAAGAGCAACTTTAAAGGCCATTTTCATTACATTTGGATAAGGGTCTGAGGGCTCTCCTCAGCTGGTTTGAGCTATGGGTTAGCTGGAAAGAGGACCTGGTGGGACCCAGTGCGGGCAGTGACAAGAGAAGAGAGGAGTGAGTCGGTGGAGGGGTACCTCAGTACCTGCTTCTCAGCCAGGGGGCAATGGTCTGAGAACGGTGTTGGTTTGGGTTTTTGATCTAGTAATTGAAGGGAAGAAATCAGGTTGCTGAGTTTGGAGTGACAGCAGATAGTCTGGAGATGAAGGCTGAGGGTGAGGATCTATTGGAGAAGCATAGTTCAGGATGTGAGCGAAGGAGGGAAAAGGCCTCCACATAGGGGAATCTCCTTTTACCCTTTTGAGCACTTGCAGAAGTTAAAAAGGTCACACAGTATTTGAGGATCTAGAGACCCCTCTGGGGGCCATGGGTTTTGGTTATCTAATTGGTCATATGGCCAATGCTGTGTACAGAATTTGATGAGGAGTTCGGGTTCCATCAGGAAGCCCCTGTATGCTCACATCCCCATGACTTACAGAAGAAATTGGCTTTTCCTCCACACAGCTGTTGCTGTTTGTGGCTTTGATTGTCTGCCGGGCAAACATAGTAATCTAGGCTAGCCAACCTGCACCTGGCTTACCTGTCCCGACATCCACAATGTTTGTTTCCATTATTTATGGTACAAAAGGTATTTAATGGAATTTTAGTGGTATCCTCTTCATCAGGGATATCCTAATAGGAAAGACCTATAGCCAGCTAACAAATGTCTGGGTGGAGAAATGGCCACCAGGTCCCAAAGTGGGCTATATGTGAGATAGATTATACTTCTTCTCCAGTAGGATTTGTGATCAGCCATCGCTGCTGAAAGGGCTGATGAGGGTTAGAACTACTGGTGGTCAAGGAGAGAGTCTATAGCTTCATCCACCTGGCGAATACACAATTTGAAAGGGTTACCAGTCTCTTCCAGTTTCCAGGCAGAGTCTGGACAGGGTGCAGGCTTGAGATGAGAGGCCAGGATCCAGGAAGTGATTCTGTCTACCTTTACCACTGTAGGTGTTATAAGTAGAACCTGGTATGGTCCTTTCCAGTGGGGTTCCAGGGATGACACCTGATGTTGTCTTACATAGACAAAGTCTCCTACTTGATATTGATGTGGAGTCCCCTCATCTCCAGGTTGGTAGGCAGTGGCCAGCTGTTTTCACAGGTATCGCTGAGTTCTTTCAACAGCTGTAAGTCTGTCAAGCATGGTGGTGTGGAAGGGATCGTTAGGTCTTAGAGTTGGGGTTAGGTCCCTTACTGGAATAGGGGCCCCATAGGGAATTTCATAGTGGGTGAGGTTACACAAAGAAACAGAGAGAGAATTTCTTGCATGAAACATTGCATAAGGCAGAAGCATTGTCCAATCTTTTATGTCGGTCTCTAAGCTTAATTTCATTAAGGTCTCTTTAATGGTTCTATTCATTCATTCTACCTGTCCTGCACTCTGTGGTCTATAAGCACAATGTAATCCCCAGGGTACTGGCTAACCCCTAACGTACCTGGGTCATGAATGCAGGTCCATTATCAGACTCTGTTACCTTAGGCAGGTCGTATCTTGGAAAAAAATCTTCCAGGATCTTCTTGACCACCATTTGTGCTGTTTCTTTCTTTCTTTCTTTCTTTCTTTCTTTCTTTCTTTCTTTCTTTCTTTCTTTCTTTCTTTTTTTTTTTTGGTGGGGAAGGCTTTAATCCATCCTGAAAATGTATCTACAAAGACTAGGAGATATTTAAGTCCATACCTTGCATGCTTAATTTCAGTAAAGTTCACTTCCCAGAATTGTCCTGGTCTTTTTCCTCCTAGGTGCTTTCCTCCAGGAAGCTTGGAAGGGTAAGCATAAACCAATTGATGTACCCGACAGGCTTTTGTTACCCATTCAGTCCTTTTGCTGTGATTTGGTCAGTGGAAAACTCTGTTCTTGATCCTTCAGGAATGCCTGCAGTTTCTTTGAACAAAGTTGAGTGAGTTGATGTACATTTTCTACTGACATAGTTAGAGCCATGACTATAGGAGTTTTTACTGAAGGATTTAGAAATCCCACTTGGTTGCCTTCAGGGTTAAAAGTTATTTTGGCCCAGAGCTTGGTGAGCAGATCTCTGCCCATCAATGGGGCCAGGCATTCTGTGATTACTAGGAAGGATTGATGGATTTTCCTTTTCCCAGGTCTATGGTCCTCTTAGTTGTCCAAGCCCGATACTTACTGCCATTTGCCCCTTGAACTAGAGACCTTTCATTTGATAGATGGCCCAATGGGGCCTTGAGGGCTGAGTATATTGCCCCTGTATCCACTTCAAAGTTTACTGGGGTCCCCTACACTTCAAAAGTTACCCTGAGCTCCGGGAGGGGATGTTAGCCCCGACTTTTGGAGTCATCCTCAAGAGTCAGAATGGCTGGCAGGAGTGGCTGTCTCTTTCTAGGGAACTCTTTGGCCCAGTGTCCTTTTTTTACAGTAGGCACAGTGATCTGAGGCAAGGAGTGGCCTCTGGCGTGGGCCCAGGTATCCCTTCCTGTCTCCCTGTTTCTTAATTTCTGGCCTATTTGTTGTTGTGACCAGGACCTTAGTCAGCGCCTTAGTCTGACTTTTGTTTCTTTTATCCTCCCTTTGTTCCCTTCTCTTCCTCAGTTTCTCTCTTAAAGTATACCTTCTCAGCTTCTCTGACTAAATCTCTCAAAGTCATATCTTGTAATCCATCTAAGCATTTTAACTTTCTTTTAATATCCGGGGCAGCTTGCCCAATAAAGGCCATTGTGACAGATGACTTTTGATCCTCTGCCTGAGGATTGAAAGGAGTGTATCTTCTATATGCCTCCATAATTCTTTCTAGAAACATAGAGAGAGGTTCTTCAGGCCCTTGAATAATCTCTCTTACCTTGGCCTAATTAGTTGGTCGCCTAGCGGCCGCACGGAAACCCACTATTAGAGCCCGGTGATAAGTGAACAGATGCTCCCTACCTTCAAAGTTTTGGGGGCACAGTTGGGTTGGTTCAAAGGAAAGCTGGCTTTGATTATCTTGGGAAGTTGTGTCAGTCACGCATCTGGTCAGAGGATATTTTTTTCCAGCTTCCAGGAGTATTCTATTTTGATCCCCTGTCATGAAGACAGTCCCTATGAGTTGTTGGCAGTCATCTCAAGTAGGCTAGTGTGAAAACATCAATGACTCAACCAGACCTGTGTGCCAGGTGGGGTGCTCAGAAAAAGGGGGATTGTTATATTTCCAATTATGTACGTCTGAAGAGGAGAATGGCCAAAACTGGTAGGCTTGCATTTTTTCCCCCATGGCCGTCATCAATCTTTGGCCCATAGGGATGGAGGGGGAGCATCATGGGAGTTCCAGTGTTTTCAACTATTCACTGCTGGCGAGTTCCTATAGCCGGGCCAGCTTCCTCAAGGGAAGGAAGGGCTGTGTGTGCCACTGGGGAGCTATCTGGAGGGTGCTGTGCTCCTCCAATTGCAGAGAGGCTGAGTCAGCAGCAGGGGAATCACTTAGAGGGTGTTGGGGATTGGGGGAAGAGGGCAGGGGATAAGGAGGGGGAGGAGAATCCAGTAGAGTCAAATCTTGTGACTCAGGGAGAACAGAGGGTGGAGAAGGAAGAAGAGCAGAGGGTTTGAGAGATCATGGGGGAAGGAGTAGGAGCAGGGGCAGCGGTAAGGAAAGGCTTCACCCATGGAGGAGGAGATTTGCAGAGGTCCTGCAAAGTTAAGATATATGGCGGAATGATCCAGATGGCTATGTGGCCCTGGCCAAAAGACAATATCTCTAACTTTTTAAATTAGTGGGAAGTAGAAAGATCCTTCTAGAGGCCATCCGACTCGAAAGGTGGGTCATTCTGAGGCACAGAGCGTCTTCCAGGTCCAGTGTTTTACTAAATAAAAAAGATTCTGAGCCCTTATGTGGACTTTGGGCCAGTGATCAATGGTCAGGGACAGAGGCATTGAAGTGCTCTGTCCCATAATGAAAGATACACAAATAGTGAAAGCCACGACACATGGGGTCTCACATTCGCCGCTGCTGGATTTCAGTGGAACCTCCATATGAAAAGGTCGGGCAAGCCTTGGAGGAAGAGACCACAAAGAGATTGTCACATGCAACAGCAAAGGGTTTATTGGGGGTCCAGCATGCTGGGGCTCAGAGCTCAATTGAAAAGAGATGAGAGCCCTGAGAACACCTTAAGCAGAGTTTATATAATTTTCTTGGAGAGGGCAGGGAGGAAAGTTTATTGATGGGTCCGGGTGAGTGGGCAGTGTGCGTGCACACGGGTGAGGGAGTACATTCTGCAGTTTGGCAGTTGGGGAGAGCACATTCTGGGAACAAGATTAGCAAAGAGTTCTCAAGATTTCAAAAGTGTTTTGTTAAGCATACAGAGAAACAGGAAGTGACAAGTACCTATTTTATTAACCTTTAACTACCGACTATCTTTTTTTGACTGGATGTTCTCTTCTACATTCAATCATCCAAGGTACAAGGTCCTAGGCCATTGAATATTGATTAATCTGTCACATCTGTGCAGAACCTAATTCAAAGCTAAGTATCCCAATCAACGGCCCAATTCTCTTCTGGGCTTCAAAACTTACCTAGATTTCTGTTTTCATACATGTATTTCACCTATATATTCTCATACATATCACAGGTTCCCAATACCATTATTCATCCAGCAGAATGATTCCTAACCCAAATCGAAAATGTTATTAACACTAACCGTACACTTTCCCCTCAATCTAACATTACAGAGAGGAGGGACAGAGTTAGTCTTACAATACAGGAATGTCGTGGATCTTCCACCTGCTGAGAACCTCAAAGGTCCATGCAGAAATGTCCTCTGGAGAAGATGTAGGCAGCTATGAAGGACCTGCGAGAGTAAAAGTCATCTTACATGACAAACAACCTGGCCAGGATGAAGGGTTGTGTCCAAATCAGCCTCTCTCGTCCTAATGTAGAGAAGATGGAACAAACCAGGCCTCTGTGGAGAGCTGTTCCCAGGTTCCTATGGTTGATATACCAATCTAACTTGTGAAAGTGTCACAGGAAGTTGGGGCAGCCACCATCTCATGTGACCCTTGGAAGCAACTGTTAGGACAAAGTGGTTGCCAAGCCAGTGAACTCATTCAGTTCCTGAAGGAAGTGACCTCACCTCACTTCCGTGGTGATGGAACTCTCTGAACATGGGATCCAGGAAGCCAGGCATCCAAGCCAGTCTCAGTCACAGTCCCTGTGGGCTCACTTGTTTGGATTTACCAAGGACAGACTCAATCTTTCTTGGTACCTACTGATGTGAGAATGGCCAAATACCAGAAAAGCTCTGAAGAGGGGCCATTCCTGAGAAAGCAGGTAGTGGCTCACCACTAGCTCCTGACAACTTCACAGAGTTGACCAAGGAGACCAGATCTGATAAAGGACAGGCCATTTTGGGAGAACATAGTATGGTCCAGAAGTCAGAGGACACTCTGGATAGTCACAGACCTACTTGATGGAAGCAGGTGCCTTTTTGGGTGTTGGTGTGGGTTTGTGGTTTTGTCTCATATTCTGAGAATAGGTAGGAAAGACGGTTTTGAGGTTTGGAGTGAAATGTTTCTACTAAGTTGTTTCACAGGGCGTGTGTTTCTATGTCTGTGTATCTCACTGTGTCCGTGGTTGTAGACATTAGAAAAAAAGAATGCATCAATGGATGTGTCCTGTCTATTAGAAAGCTTCCGAGCATTCATCCTGCCCAATTAATGAATGGAACAGGGCTTGCATAATCAATGGGTAACACCTGCTATCTTCCTAAGTTCCAGTTTTCTTCCTGAATTCTGGCCACTCTCCAGAATAGGCTCATGGTTTTGTGTCCAAGATATGTACCACCACCAAGCTCTGTCACATGGCCATATACTGGATAGCTGAAGGGAATGGCGAGCATCTCAGAAAACTCAGATATCAGTGTGACTACTAACATCTCAGTGGAGAAACCGTGGTTGGGCCTTTTGCTTAACAATTGTTCTTTTCCCCTGAGTCAGGAAGGACTTTGCCTCAGGCCAACCCGTTTGTGAAGACTGAAGAAAACCGTTTTCAAATGGAAATGAATGGGCATCACCTGTGTCTCTTTGCTTAATTGCTTTGGAAAGGGATGTGTCTGAATCAGGCTCTTGGCCCAGTGTGAGGCTGTGGCTTAGATTGTCAGCACCTGATGGATGTAAAGAAAGATCCCATGTATGCATCCAACACCAAAATGGCCAAAAGAGCAGTCATTGTGGGTGAATTCTCTTGTCTTTCTCTGTAAGTTTCCTGACCTCCATCAAGTGAGAATAAGGATCCTTGGGGTCTAATGAGTTCTTTAAAGCCCTGCAGAGGCTAGCCCATTGGTGCTTGGGTTTTATCATGACTCCAATACACATAAATAATCTAAATCCCACAGTCAGTAGGCCTCAAATTGGAGAAGTGGAGCAGTATTAAATGCAGGCCTATTGGATCACTCCTGTTTCACAGGAAGGGTGTCCAGGCCACTCAAACTTTAGGCAAACGAGGGGCAAGGGAGCTTATTTTGGATACTGTCTTGTACTGTGCTCCTCATGGAAACCTCTAGCAAGAGGTTATGTTCAGTGTCTATATGAAATAAAATGAGGGCCATGTGGGATTTTTTTTTGGTTTCAATTGTTTTCATTTGTGTGGCGGTTGGAAGAGGTGACTGGGTCCACCTGGGCTTGAACAGTGGCGTGATTCCCCTTAGAGAGTGAGTTCTGAAACTGACCTCAGAGAAGTATTGCCATGACTTGTGTTGGGATTTTAGGAGGACACGCATGAGAGTCGCCCATGGAAACTGAGATATAGGCCCAGGGTACCTTTCCACAGAGCACTGGGAATCTCAGCAAGGATATCACATGATTTTATTCTTAAAGGCATGTCAGCCATAGTTGAGAATCAAAACAAACATGGACCTCACATTGTAGACCTCAATGAGCCTGGCTTCATGTGACCTTTTGGCCACTCTTTGGAAAGTCTTGCCTGTGAGAGTTCTCGATAGCGTTCATTGAAATGAGCATCCTCACCATTTAATGGTTCCCGAATGAATTAAAACCCACAGTGCCTCCAACTTCATCCTTGAAAAATGCCTAGATAAATACCATGAAATTTTTGAATTTCCCATGACCTGGTCGCACTGGGAACATTTGGATGTCCTACATCATTCATGAATCTATCAGGCAGTGCCTTGATTGACTGGGATTCATAAAAATGGTGTAGAACAGAGATACCAGTAAGTTGGAGCCTACTGAGTGGTGGGCCTAGAGCAGAGGTGGGAAGGTGTATGATAAAACATCTTTGTGAGGCCATGTCAATCTGCCATTAGCTTCCAAATTGCTTGTGACTGACATGGTGCAGCCAGCAGAATGTTCAATGAAATGGCATATTGTTATATGGAGAGGTTTCAGGGCAATGTTTAGAACCAGGTTTCTATGGACAAGGGGGCAAGCTATGAGGGATAGAAGCCTGCTTGGTGCATTCTCCTGAGAACCCTGACCCACCGCACAAGACAGAACTTCCTCCACCACTGTGTCCCATTTGAACTCCTTGTATATCGTGAAGCAAATACCAAAGTCCCAGTGCAGCAGCAAGAAACACCATGAAAATTGGAGGATGACCAAATGGCTTCACAGTCCCCCAGGGAGACACTTAGCCCACAATGGCCACAGTTTACCTACAAAGAGAGAATTCCGCACTGCTACCTCATGTACATTGGAAAATAAGAATCCATGTCCTCCAGGTCACATAGATGCAGACCCAGCTTTGATGGTCTCACTAGAAAGAAATCAAAAGCTCCTGAAAACAATATATATTTCAAGTGCCCAACCACATAGGCAGTTTCCCAAGAAGTCTTTAGGGCACCAGAGCTCCACATTTGAGAAATGTTTACTGTGTCCCTTACTTTGGGAAACTCCTCTAACACCTCCAAGGTTGTGAACTCCTGAGCATATTCCATTCCAGATATGTATTCACAGATTTTCTAACTCTTCTTCTCTAATTCTGTATTACTTGGGGCGGAGTTAATTACAATAAATTTTTCTGGAAGGGAATAAGAAGATTTTTGTGTAGCACATATTTGCATACACATTGTGTTCATTTTCCAATTTTCCATTCGAAATACTGATTCCCTGACACTAACCCATAGCTTGCTAGACTCTGACTACTAATCCTAATGTGATGGAGAAAAATAACTCAAACAGAATAGAAATACAAGCAGTTCAGAGGAGGGGTGGTGTATAGTTGGGCTTGCCTTTTGCAATACATAGGTTTGGAGTTATAAATCTAGTCAATTTTTAATTGAAGTAGTTCTCCGTGTGTTATTAAAGTTAACAAATATGTGAATTCCTGTCTCCCTTTCTCTGTAGCCTATTAAGCACATGTATTTGTATATGCACATATTGAATCCTACCTGGTATCACACGTACATACTTGTGAGGTGGCCAACTTGACAGATACAAATTGTGGAACAGAAAATTCAACCTATGGGGGAGCTTCCTAGGTGAACAACATTATATATAAATCCATGTTCAGTAAAATAAATATTTTTGGATATGTGGATCATATAAATTTCACGATGAATTTTGATTGGCATATATATTGCTACTTTTAATTGCTCTGTGTGGGTTTTGTGTGTGTGTGTGTATATATATATATATATATATATATATATATATATATATATATATATATATATTCTCCAGATTTTTCAAAATGTAAAATATATGTGTCTTATTATACACTCCTAAATTCATTAATGTTCATATATTTGGATTTCTAATCAACTTTTCACAAGATTATTCTCAGAAATATTCATCCACCTGAACTACATATCTGTTTCCTAGTACTGAAAACTAAATTCAGTGAATGGTATATACAAATGCTAATATTTCTACAGTAACTTACCCAGTTTAACATCGGTGCAAGTAGATTCCTATGTTCCATGATGTCTATTTTGACGTTCATTTTTATTCAACTCTGGTATATTAGTTTTCTTCATTTTATGCACATCATACGATATATATTTCTTCCACAATTTAGCAAATTTATAGGCATTTGTTTCACTTTCAATCACTTCCTGCTTCAGAACACATGTATTCCTCCAGCTTTCTTGACTGGTTTTTTCATGAGACTTCTTTCTGAACACATTGTTTTCGATTTCCATAATCACTTTTGGGGCAAACTCACACACCCATCATGATAAACCATAACTCTATTATTACCATTAGATGTATAACTGTTTGGAATGAATGATTGTATATCAACATAAAATTTCTTATGTATTTTCAGATATCAATTCAATCCAATATTAAAAGTGGAACCTGTTATATTATTTATTCACAGTATGGTCTATTAAGGCATCATCTCTATATTCATAGACCCAGGGTCTATGTATTTGTATCCCCAATACTAATTTATAAGTCTTTCAAATATTGCTTTCAGAAATGGTGGAAAAAATACTCTAGTCACCTGATATACTATACATTTCATCACAGTAATATTCCTGACACAAAATGCAAGGGTCACACTTATGACTGTACCAAAGCCTAAATTGAATGTGAGCATGTATTACTAACAACATCCATGTCCTGGTTCCCTAATGCTCTCAAATATTATTCCTATTGGTGACTACATATCTGTTTCTTCCTAAGATTATATATTCAAACTCAACCCTGTTAATAATGTCTTATCCTACCACTCACTTTGTACTTTGCCTGATTTCCTAATGTCTCCATTGATATCTGCTTTCAAATACCTGTTCTCCAGTTCATCATTGGGAATGACCCTTCAAATGTGCTGACATTTACATTTACTCTCTCACCAAAACCTTATTGCTAAAGAACTTTTGGTCCAACTCCTAGACTCACTCAAATGGGTTCTTCAAAGCCCTGCAGAGGGAAGCCCAGAGATTCTTGGGTTTTCTCATGACTCCAATTCACATAAAGTATCTAAACCCCACAGTCAGTAGGCCTCAAATTCGAGAAGCAGAGCAGCATTAATGGCAGGCCTATTTGATCACTCCTGGTTCACAGGAAGGGTGCCCAGGCCACCCTGACTTTAGGCAAATGAGGGGGAAGGGAGCTTATTTTGGACACTGTCTTGGACTGTGTCCCTCATGGAAACCTCTAGCAAGGGATTATGATGAGTGTCTACATGGAAGAAAATGAGGGCCATGTGGGAGTGTTTTGTTTTTAATTGTGGTCACTTGTGTGGCGGTTGGAAGAGATGAATGGGTCCACCTGGGCTTGAACTCTGGTGTGATTCCCCTTAGAAACGGAGTTTTGGAAATGACCTTAGAGATGTATTGCTATGAATTGTGTTGGGATTTTCGGAGGCCAGGCATGAGAGTCGCCCATGCATGACAATACGCGTCAAATTGGAGAAGCAGAACTTAATGTCCAAATCCTTTACTCACCCTTCTTTTTAATCCTACCGTCTATCTTCCTAATCTCAGATAAATACCATGATATATTTGAAATTCCTATGACCAGGTGGCACTGGAGAATCTTTGGATGTCCTGTTTCTGATCATGAGTGTACCAGACAGTGGCTTAATTGACTTGGTTTTATGAAAATGGTGTAGAACAGAGATGCCAGTAAGTTGGAGCCTGCTGAGTAGTGGGCCTAGAGCAGTGGTGTGCAGATGTGTGATAAAATATCTGTGGTGGGGTCATGTGGATCTTCCATTGGCTTCCAAATGGCTTGTGACTGAAATAGTGTAGCCAGCAGACCCTTATATGTAAAGGCATCTCGTTATATGGAGAGGTTTAACGTCAATTTTAAGAAACAGGTTGCTATGGTCAAGGGGACAAGCTATGTTGGATAGAAGACTTGTTGGTGCATTCTCCTGGAGAACCTGACCCACCACACATGACAGAACTCACTCTAGCATTTTGTCCCAGTTGAACTCATTGTATTTCGTTAAGTAAATACCATACTCCCAGTGCAGCAGCAAGAAACACCACAAAAAGTGGAGGATGACCAAATGGCTTCACAGTCCACATGGGGAGACACTTAGACCCGAGTGGCCACAGTTTACCTACAAAGAGAGAATTCAGCACTGCTCCCTTATGTTCATTAAAAAAAAAGAAACCATGTTCTCCAGGTCACATAGATGCAGACCCATCTTTGATGGTCTCACTACAAATGAAGCTAAAGCTCCTGACAACAACATATATTTCAAGTGCCCGAACTCAGAGACAGTTTCTCAAGAAGTTTTTAGGCCAGCAGAGCTCCATGTTTGTGGAGTGTTTACCCTGACCCTAACTTTTGGAAACTCCTCTACCACCTCCAAGGTTGTGAACTCCTGATTATGTTCCATTCCATATATGTATTCACAGATTTTCTAACTCTTCTCCTCTAATTGTGTCTTATTTGGGGTGAAGGTAATGGCAATTCATTGTTCTGGATGAGAGTGGGAATATTTTTGTGTGGCACATATTTGCATACACATTGGATTCATTTTCTTATTTTCCAATCAAAATACTGAAACCATGACACTAACCCATACCCTACTAGACTCTGACTACTAATCCTAATATGATGGAGGAAAAATAACCAAAACAAAATAGAAATACATGCAGTTCAGTGGAGGCATGGTGTATATTTGGACTTGCCTTTTACATGATAAAGGGTAGGTGTTATAAATCTAGTCAATTTTAGGTTAAAATAATTCTCCATGTGTTTTTAAAATTAACTAATATGTGAACTCCTGTCTCCCTTTCTCTATAGACTATTCAGCACATGTATATTTATATGCACATATAGAATCCTACCTGGTATCACAGGTTAATTTTTTTGTGTTGTCTGACTTGGAAGATACAAATTGTGAGAAGAGATCCCTCCTCCTAAACGCTGTTGAAACTGAAAATTCAACCTATGGGTGAGCTTCCTAATAGAAAAACATTATACAAAAATCCATGTTCAGTAAAATAATTATTTTTGCATATGTGAATTATATATATTTAATGATGAATTTCGATTAGCATATGTATTGCTACTTTTTATAGTCTGTGTGTATGTTTTGTGTATATATATATATATATATATATATATATATATATATATATATACTCTCCAGATTTTTCAAAATATGAAATATATGTGTCTTATATATACTCCCTAAATTTATTCATGTTGATGTATTTAGATTTATAATCGATTTTTCACAAGATTATTCTCAGAATTATTCATCAACTTGAAATATATATTTGTTTCCTAGTACTGAAAACTGACTTCAGTGAAAGCTGCACACAAATCCTAATATTTCTAGAGTAACTGACCCAGTTTAATATCAACGCAAGTAGACTCCTATGGGACATGACATATAATTTGACGTTCATTTTTATTCAACAATGGTACATTACTATTTCTGCAGTTTATGCACATCGTAGGATATATATTTTATCCACAAGTTCACAAATTTTTAGACATTTGTTTCAATGTCAATCACTTCCTGCTTCAGAACACAAGTATTCCTCCATGTTTCTTGACTGGTCTTTTCATGAGACTTCTTTCCAAAAATATTATATTTGATTTCCATAATCAGATTGAAGCAAAACTCACACACACTTCAGGATAAACCACAAACCTAATATTACCATTAGATGTATTACTGGTTGAAATGAATGTATGTATATCAATATAAGATTTCCTGAATATTTTTAGATATCAATTTAATCCATTATTTAAAGTTGGAACAAGTAATATTATTTATTCACACTACGCTCTATTCATGCATTATCTCTATATTCATAGACACAGGGTACATCTATTTTTACCCACAATACTAATTTATACATCTTCAAAATATGGCTCCAAGAAATGGTGGAAGAAATACTCATGTTACCTGATCCACATATACATTTTATCACAGTAATATTCTGGTCAGAAAATGCAAACATCACACTTATGATTGTACCAAAGTCTAAATGGAAAATGAACATGGATTACTAAAAACATCCATGTCCAGGCTGCCTAATGCTCCCACTTGTCAATCTTTTTGGGGACTACATATTTGTTTTTTCCTAAGATTATATATTGAAACTCAATCATATTGAAAATGTCTAATCCAATCACTCACTTTACACTTTGCATGATTTCCTAATGTCTCTATGGATATCTGCTTTCCTACATATTTTCCCCAGTTCATCATTGTGACTGATTCTTCACACGTTCTGACATTCATATTCACTCTCTACCCGAAACCCTATTGCTAAAGAATTTTTGGTCCAAAACTTATACTCACTCTTCTTTTTAAACGTACAAACTGTCTTCCTAATACTACCAACTATCCCTTTTATCCTGGATGTTCTCTTCGACATTCAATCATCCAAGGTACAAGGTCCTATAACATTGTATATCGATTTATCTGAGACATCTGTGCAGAACATAATTCAAAGCTAAGTATCCCAATGAAGGTCCCAATGTCTTTCTGGGCTTCAAATCATACCTAGATTTCTGTTTCCATACTTATATTTTACCTATATATTCTTGTAAATATCGCAGGTTCCCAATACCATTATTCATCCAACAGAATGACTCCTCACCAAAATCGAACCTGTTATTAACCCTAACCATACACTGTTCCCTCAATCTACCTTTACAGAAGAGCAGGGACAGAGTTTGTCTTACAATACAGGAATGTAGGGGATCTTCCACCTGCTTAGAAACTCAATGGTCCAAGCAGAAATGATCCCTGGAGAAGTATTAGGCAGCTATGTAGGACCTGAGAGAGCAAAAGTCATCTTCCATGGCAAACAACCTTGTCAGGATGAAGGGTTGTGTCTGAATCAGCCTCTCTATTCTTAATGGAGAGAATATGGACCAAACCAGGACAATGTGGAGAGCTGTTTCTGGTTCCATATGGTTGATATACCATTCTAACTAGTGAAAGTGTCAGAGGAAGTAGGGTATCCTCCATCTCATGGGACCCTTGGAAGCAACTGTTATAACAAAGTGGTTGCCAAGGCAGTGAACTCATTAAATTCTTGAAATAAGTGACCTACCTCACTTCCTTGGTGATGGAACTCTCTGAATTTGGGATCCAGGAAGCCAGGCACACAGAGCCAGTCCCAGTCTCAGTCCCAGTGGGCTCACATGTTTGGATTTACCAAGGACAGAGTCTGTCTTTTTTGGTACCTACTGATGTGAGGATGGCCAAATGCGAGGAGAGTTCTGAAGACGGGCCTTCCCTGAGAAAGCATGTAGTGGTCAGAACAGGCTCCTGACAACTTCACAGTGTTTGACAAGGAGACCAGATCTAAGACAAGACAGGCCTTTTCGGGGGAACATAAAATGGCCCACCAGTCAAAGGACACTCTGGATAGTCACAGACTTACTTGGGGGAAGGAAGTGCCTTTTTGAGTCTGTGTGTGAGTTTGTGGTTTTGTCTCATGTTCTGAGAATAGGTAGGAAAGGCGGTGTGTTTGGTTTGGAGTGGACTATTTCTAGAAAGAACTTTGACAAGGCAAGTGTTTCTGTGTCTGTGTCTCCCACTGTGTCCATGGTTGTAGACATTAGAAAAGAGAATGCATCAATGGATGTGTCCTGTCTAGTAGAAAGCTTCCCAGCATTCATCCTGTCCATTTTAGTAATGGACTGCAGGTTGCCTTATCGATGGGCAACACCTACTATCTTACTAAGTTTCTGTTTTCTTCCTGAATTTTGGCCACTCTCCAGAATAGGTTCATGGTTTTGTGTCCAAAATATGTACCACCTCCAAACTCTGCGACATGGCTATGTTCTGGATAGCTGGAGGGAATTGGAGCATCTCAGAAAACTCAGATATCAGTGTGACCAGAAAAGCCTCAGTGGAGAAACCCTGTTTTGGGCCTTTTGCTAACCTATTGATCTTTTGCCCTGAATGTCAGGAAGGTCTTTGCCTCAGGCCACCCCTTGGTGAAGCCTGAAGGAAACAGTTTTCAAATGGAAATGAATGGGCATCACCTGTGGCTCTTTGCTTAATTGCTTTGGAAAGCCATGTGTCTGAATCAGCCTCTTGGCCCTGTGAGAGGCTATGGCTTAAATTTTCAGCGCCTGATGGATCTAAAGAAACATCCAATGTGTGCATCCAAAACCAAAATGGCAAAAACATAAGTCATTGTGGATGATGTCTCTTGCCTTCCTCTGTTAGGTTCCTGACCTTCTTCAAGGGAGTATAGGGATTTTTTGGGTCAAATGAGTTCTTCCAAGCTCTTCAGAGGTGCTTGGGTTTAATCATGAATCCAAATCACATAAGGAATTTATACCTGACAGTCAGTAGGCCTCTAATTGGAGAAGTAGAGCAGTATTAGCGGCAGACGTATGTGATCAATCCTAGTTCACAGGAAGGGTGTCCAGGCCACCCTGAGTTTAGGCAAATGAGGGGCAAGGAAGCTTATTTTGGACACTCTCTTGAGCTGCGCCATTCAAGGAATCCTCCAGCCAGAGGTTATGATGAGTGACTCTATGGAAGAAGATGAGGGCCATGTGGAATTATTTTGGTTTTAATTGTGGTCATTTATGTGGTGGTTGGAAAAGATGACTGGGTGCACCTAGCCTTGAACACTGGTGTGATTCTCCTCAGAGACTGAGTTCTGTAACTGACCTCAGAGTAGTAATTGCTTTGAAATTGGTTGTGTCTTAATTAGCCTCTTGGCCCTGTGTGAGGCTGTGACTTAGATTATCAGCACCAGATGGATCGAAAGAAAGATCCCATGTGGGCATCCAAAACCAAAATGGCCAAAAGAGCAGTCATTGTGGATTAAGCCTCTTGCCTTTCTCTGTAAGGTTCTGAAAGAATAAAAGAAATTGAAATTGAAATTGAAATGTAAAGAACCAGGTTTGTAAACTTTCCAAGCTGCACTTTCCTGTGGCAGTTTAGACAATTCCCGGATCTGCCCATTAGATGTGTGTTGAAATCTTCCCTGACTACCTAGTTACTTAACAACCCTTTCCCAGAATCCCTGCAGCTCAGCAAGTATACATCTCAGGTATTCAACCAATCAGTTTAAATGTATACCCCTTCTTAGGGCTGACCAATCACCCCCTGCCCGAATTGTTCCCGCAAATGAAAGTGCTAATCATGCTTTAGAGTTGTTATTTGATTTTCCCATGGTATATGATGAATTGCTAAAGGAGGCTATCATGTATGTAAAGTCCCTGCCCTCTCTAAGGAATGGATATAAACTCTGCTCAAGTTGTTCTCAGGGCTCTTTGTTCTTTGCTCCTCTAAAGTGAGCTCTGAGCCCCAGCATGCTGGACCCCCAATAAAACCTTTGCTGTTGCATGAGAAAGCCTCTTGGTGGTCTTTTTCTCTGACGTTCGCCCCACCTATTCATCTGGAGGCCCCAGGTGAGATATCCGGCAGCGGCAGACAAAAGACCCCAATGGACTCCTCTCGGGGTAAGTAAGGCACCTCTTTCTGGTTTTGGGTTTCAGGTTATGGATTGGCAAAGTGGCTGTCAGTGAAGAGCATTAGCTCTCTCTGATGGTGGCTGACAGATGTGTCACAGAGCTACAGGCCACGTTCCTGGGGGACACTCCAGAGGACTAGAGAAATCAAGGAATACTAATTTCTTCAACTCGTTTATATTTTGCTTCAGGATTCGGTTCGCCAGACCATCAGGTTTTGCCGGCTACTCAGTTTTGGTCATTGTTCTGAACTCATGTTGAGTTTTCCGGCTGTCTTTATTGTCTAACCCATCAGGTTTTGGCAGTTACTCAGTTCTAATCTTTGTCTTGGACTCATGTTAAACGTTTACTGTTTGTCTTTGTCTGTGTTGCGTTTGTGTCTTCACTGTCCCTGTTTGAGTAACTCTCATTATGGGACAAAGCACTTCCACTTCTCTGTCCCTGACACTTGATCATTGGACTGATGTCCGCTCAAGGGCCCAGAATCTTTCTTTTTCAGTAAAATGCCGTACCTGGCAGATTCTCTGTGCTTCAGAATGGCCTATTCTCAGAGTCAGGTGGCCCCCCAGAAGGATCCTTCTACTTCCCTCTAATCCGAAAAGTCAGAGATATTGTCTTTCAGCTGGGGCCACGTGGCCACCCAGATCAACAGCCATATACCCCTTCCCCCAGCATCCTATCATTCAAACCTTCCACTCCTCCCCCTCTTCCTTCCATTCTCCCTGAGTCACAAGACTGGACACTCCTCCCACTCCTTATCCTCTACCCTCGCTCTCCAACCCCCAACACGTTCCAGATGATATTCTCGCCGCTGAGTCAGCCTCTCCGCCGCTAGAGGCAATTGGGCCAGACCCAAGCACTCCAGGGGACTTCTCTGCAGCAGCAGCAACCCCTCCTCCCCTGGAGGAAGCTGGGCCACCTAAAGGAACCCGCCGGTGACGGATAATAGAAAACTCGGAAGCCCCTATGATGCTTCCTCTCCGTCCCTACGGGCCAATGAACCGATCCAACTGGCACCCAAACACCTTTAAATGTAGGTAGCATCTGTCCACTTATCGCCAGACTCTAATAGCGGGTCTCCGAGTGGCCGCCAGAGGGCCGACTAATTTGGCCAAGGTAAGAGAGATTATCCAAGGGCCTAATGAGTCTCCCTCTATGTTTCTGGAGAGAATTATGGAAGCATATAGGAAATATACTCCTTTTGATCCTCAGGCAGAGGATGAACAAGCATCTGTTGCAATGGCCTTTATCGAGCAGGCTGCCCTAGATATTAAGAGAAAGTTACAACGTCTAGATGTATTAGAAGATAAGACCTTGAGAGATTTAGTAAGAGATGCTGAGAAAGTATATTATAAGAGAGAAACTGAGGAGGAAAGGGAACAGAGGAGAGAGACGGAAAGGGAACAAAAGGAGGATGAAAGGAGCAAAAGGCAGACTAAAGCATTGACTAAGGTTCTGGTCAGAGCACCAAATATGCCAGAAGTTAAAAAGCAGGGAGTCAGAAAGGGATACCTGGGCCCCCGCCAATGGCTGCCCCTGGCCTCAGATCAGTGTGCCTACTGTAAAGAAAACAGGACACTAGGCCAAAGAGTGCCCCCGAAAGAAGCAGAGATGCCAGTCCGCCGTGCTGACTCTAGAAGAGGACTAGGAAAGTCGGGGCTCGGATCCCCTCTCCGAGCTCAGGGTAACATTTAAAGTGGAGGGGACCCCAGTGAACTTTGAAGTGGATACAGGAGCAGTATTATCAACCTTTAAGACCCCACTGGGCCCCCTATCAAATAAATGGTCCCCTGTTAAAGGTACTAATGGCAGTAGATATTGGGCTGGGACAACTAAGAGGACTATGGACCTAGGAAATGGAAAAGTCCACCACGCTTTCCAAGTAATCCAAGAATGCCCAGCCCCATTGATGGGCTGGGATCTGCTTACCAAACTCTGGGCTAGAATAACCTTTAACCCTGATGGTCCCCAAGTGGAGTTTCTAAAGCCTTCAGTAAAAACTCCCATAGTCATGGCTTTGACAACATCCGTAGAAGATGAACATCAACACTTCGCGCCTCCTAGGACTGATCAAACAGGCAAACTACCCCAGAAATGGATAAAAGATTATCCTAATGCCTGGGCAGAAACTGCTGGGTTAGGTCTAGCCATATAACAACCTCCAATAGTAGTAGAATTAAAAGCCTCTATCTCTCCAATCAGTGTTAAACAATATCCTCTAATCAAAGAAGCTAAGGATGGGATAAGGGCCCATATTCAGAAATACCTGGCTCTTGGGGTCTTAAGGCCCTGTCATTTGTCCTAGAATATCCCCCTGCTACCAGTAAGAAAGCCAGGAACTGGGGACTACCGGACGCTTCAATACCTAAGAGAGATCAACAACAGAGTGCAGGACATTCACCCCACTGTACCGAATCCATATAATTTGCTTAGCGCTCTGAATCTGGAGCAGGAATGGTACACTGTGCTAGACTTAAAAGATGCTCACTTTTGCTTGCCCGTACATAAGGACACTCAGTTGCTGTTTGCTTTTGAGTGGATAGACCCCGAAAAAGGAACATCTGTCCAACTAACCTGGACTAGACTCCCACAGGGGTTCAAAAACTCTCCCACTCTCTTTGATGAACCCCTCCACAAGGACTTCAATGGCTTCAAAACTGCACACCCCGATGTCACCATACTCCAATATGTGGATGGTCTGCTACTGGCAGCCGACACCAAAGAGAACTATGAGTCTGGGACCCAAGCATTATTTTCCAAGCTTGCTCGGCTTGGATATAGGGCTTCTGCCAAAAAGGCCCAAATTTGTCAGCAAGAAGTAATCTTCCTGGGTTATTCTCTTAGGGGTGGCAAAGGATGGCTCACTGAGCCCACAAAACGAACCTTTGTGCAGATACTGCCCCCATCTAATAAGAGACAACTCAGGGAGTTTCTTGGGACTGCCGGCTTTTGCAGGTTATGGATTCCTGGGTTCGCGTCTCTGGCTGCCCCTTTATACCCGCTGATAAAGGGGGATGCGCACTTCCAATGGACCCCTGAGCACCAACAAGCTTTTGATAATGTCAGAAAAAAGGTGCTGCTATCTGCTCCGGCCTTAGCACTCCCAGATATAGAAAAACCCTTCAGTCTCTACATCGAGGAAAAGAAAGGAATAGCACGGGTTGTGCTAACTGAGACTTTGGGACCTTGGAAAAGGCCGGTAGAATACTTATCAAATAAACTGGACCCAGTGGCTAGTGGGTCACCCCATTGCTTCAGAGCTATAGCAGCGGCAGCCCTTCTAATAAAAGATGCTGATAAATTAACGTTGGGACAGAAGCTAACGATTATAGTCCCCCATGCCCTGGAGTGCATCATCTGTCAGCCTCCAGAGATGTGGCTATCAAACTCTAGAATAACCCACTACCAGAACCTCTTGCTTGACAAAGACAGAATCACGCTGGGACCCGCTGCTCCACTCAACCCGGCTACACTGCTGCCAGAAGAATCATCAAGACCCGTTGCTCATGAGTGTCAACACATACTGGCAGAGGAAACCAGTATACGACGAGACTTGAAGGATCAGCCACTGCCTTGCCCTGAAGTTGTATGGTTTATGGATGGCAGCAGCTTCCTCCAAGATGGTAAGCGGTGGGCTGGAGAAGCAGTAGTTAGCAAAATTAATGTCATCAGTTCCTCTGGTCTCCCAGAACTGACATCAGCCCAAAAAGCAGAACTGATTGCCCTTACGAAAGTATTGGAACTAGCAACAGGCAAAAGGGCCACCATATACACTGATAGCCGCTATGCATTTGCCACTGCAAATGTGCACGGGGCTATTTCCCATCAAAGGGGGTTATTAACCTCCACCTGGAAAGAAATAAAGAACAAAGATGAGATCCTCCAACTTCTCTCAGCAGTGCAGGGCCCTAAGGAACTAGCTATAGTGCACTGCCCAGGGCACCAGAAGGGAAACGAACCCTTGGCGGTTGGAAAAAGAAGGGCAGATGAGGAAGCTTAATTGGCAGCCCTAAATGGAGTGACTGTGTTAACTTTTTCCACACCAGGGGGAACAACAATCAGGAGACTTGGCCGCACCGGAACATTCAGGCAACTTATCATCTGAGGAGACAGATACAGAACTCTGGGATCCTACAGAGCCAAGTTTACAATTTCAAAAAGCCCACCTTTATGTCAAAGACGTACACCAGCTCACCCACTTAGACTCAGAGAAGATATAGGCACTCTTAAAGGACCAGAGAAAGGACTTATTATTGACTGACTCACAGAGGAAAGAAATAGCTGAGCAGGTGACTAGAGCTTGTCAAGTCTGCCAAGTAGTTAATGCTTACCCATCCAAGCTTCCTGCAGGGAAGCGCTTACAAGGAACCAGACAAGGACAATTCTGGGAATTGAACTTTACTGAAATTAAGCCAGCAAGGTATGAACTTAAATATCTCCTAGTCTTTGTAGATACTTTTTCAGGATGGGTCGAAGCCTTCCCCATGAAGAAAGAAACAGCTCAGATGGTAGTCAAAAAGATCGTAGAAGATATTTTTCCAAGGTTCGGCCTGCCTAAGGTAATAGGGTCCGCTAACGGACCGGCATTCATGCCCCAGGAAAGTAAGGGATTTGCCAGGACCCTGGGGATTAATTGGAAGTTACATTGTGCTTATAGACCCTATAGCTCAGGACAGGTAGAAAGGATGAATAGAACCATCAAAGAGTACTTAACAAAATTAAGCTTGGATACTGGCATAAAAAATTGGACTATGCTCCAACCTTATGCACTGTTTTGTGAAAGAAATACCCCCTCCGCCTCTTTGTGTAACCTCACCTCTTATGAAATTCTCAATGGTGCCCTTCCTCCAGTAGGGGACCTAATCCCAACTATGAGACTTAATGATTCCTTTCACACCCCCTTGCTTGACAGATTTAAAGCCCTTTAACAAACCCAGCACCCAGCGATACCTGTGGAAACATTTGGCCTCTGCTTATCAGACTGGAGACGAGGGAACCCCACATTGATATCAAGTGGGAGGCTTCGTCTACGTGAGATGGTGTCAGGTGTCATCCCTGGAACTCCACTGGAAAGGACCATACCAGGTGCTGCTTATAACACCCACAGTGGTGAAAGTGGATGGGATCACTTCCTGGATCAATGCCTCCCATCTCATGCCTGAGCCCTGTACAGACTCTGGCTGGAAACTTCTACAGACTGGTATCCATCTCAAGTTGCGTGTCCGTCATGTGGGTAGGGCTATGGATTCTTCCCATGACCACCAGCAGCCCTAATCCCCATCAGCGTGCTCAGCAACAAGGGCAAGTAATGAATCCTAATGGGCAAGTAGTGTGATCTATTTCACAAACAGCCACCTTATGGACTTGGTGGCCATCTCTCCACCTGGAAATTTGTCAGCTTGCCATAGGCTTCCCTGACTGGGATCTCCCTGACATAGAGGACCCCACACAGATCCCACTCAAACCCTAACTAGGGCAACATAGACCACCTTAACCCATGAATTGTGGATGTCATCTCCCCCAGCTCAGGTGTAAACTAGCCAGTCTTGACTATTATGTGTGCCCACCTGATTTCCAAAGTCATAAAACAGGCCCAAACCTGTGGAGGACCTAGTGACTTTTATTGTAGATCTTGGGGTTGTGAACAAACGAAAGCTGCATGGTGGAACCCAAACTCCCCAGAAAGGTATGATTCCGGTAGGATGAAATGACACCTGGATTGATCCCAAGAAATGTGCTGCTTGCCCAGTGGTGTCAAAAACTCGCTGTGGAAAGAATACTCTATGTTACCCCCTCAATATAACTTTCACTTTCAAAGGAAGGGGCTACCTCAGAAAAACCTGGCCTATGGGAAATACGTGGGGAATGCGATTCTATATTTATGGCCCAGGTGATGAATTTGGTCTCTGGTTCACCGTCTGGCTTAAAAAGAAAGAAAATCCCACAGCAATAGGACCCAATCCCCTCAAGCCAGGGATTAAGCCTCCTAAACCTTCCATGCCTAGATCTACCAGAACCCCTCTACCATCTAATACTTCCTGGATTCCGTCTTTGCCTACTTCCCCAGTCCAGAGTACATCTGACTCCTCCCCCTGGGAACTAATTAAAGGAACCTTTATGGTACTGAACTCCACACAGTCAGAACTCCTTGTATTTCAGCCCAGGTCTTTGACAGCCCTGTAAATTATTGTGTAATGGTGCAGATACTCTCCAGGGTACTCTATCATAATGCCTAATCATTTGAAGGTCTACTAGGGGGACAAACAACCCGATATCAAGGGGAACCATTGTCCCTTACTCTAGCCATCCTATTGGGGATAGGAGCTGCTGCAGGAGTGGGTATGGGAACAGCTTCTATGATGCGTGGTTAACAACAAATGGCCCAATTAGAAACAGCAATAAATCAAGACTTGAAGACGTTAGAGACCTCCATCACAGCTTTGCAGGAATCCTTAACCTCTCACTCTGAAGTTGTTTTACAGAACAGGTGAGGATTAGACCTCCTCTTGATGAGGGAGAGGGCCTCTGTGTTGCACTGAGAGAAGAATGTTGTTTTTATGCTGACCATATTGGAGTTGCAAAATAATTCATGAGTAAATTAAGAAAATACCTTGAAGAGCGCCAGAGAGAATGGGAGATTCAACAAGGGTGCTTTGAGTCATGGTTAACCGAGTACCCCTGGTAACTACACTAATATCAGACTTAGCTGGACCCCTGATCATCCTTATGGTGTTGCTAACTGTGGGACCTTGTTTGCCTAACCACATAGTTTCCTTTCTCCAGGCTCAGATTAGGCAGGTGAAACTCATGATAATCAGACAGAAATATGCTGCACTGGTAGGAATAGAATGTGAAACCCCACAATAATTTTGATTCATTACTTTTAAGATTAAAAGGAGTCAGAAAAAGGGGTGGGAAATGAAAGAATAAAAGAAATTGAAATTGAAACGTAAAGAACCAGGTTTTGTACATTTTCCAAGCTGCACTCAGAACCTGAAATTCCTGTGGCACTTAAGACAATTCCCGGATCTTCCCATTAGATGTGTGTTGAAATCTTCCCTGACCACCTCGTTACTTAACCACCCCTTCCCAGAAACCATGCAGATTTGCACGTATACATCTCAGTGCTTCAACCAATCAGTTTAAATGTATACTCCTTCTCACGGCTGACCAATCACCCGCTGCCCAACCTGTTACCACCAATGAATGTGCTAATCATGTTTTAGAGTTATTATTTGATTTTCCCGCGGTATATGATGATTTTCTAAAGGAGGCTATGATGTATGTAAAGTCCCTGCCCTCTCTAAAGAATGTATATAAACTCTGCTCAAGTTGTTCTCGGGGCTCTTTGTTCTTTGCTCCTCTGAAGTGAGCTCTGAGCCTCAGCATGCTGGACCCCCAATAAACCCTTTGCTGTGGCATGAGACAGTCTCTTGGTGGTCTTTTCCTCCGAAGTTCGCCCGACCTTTTCAGTTCCTGACTTCCGTCAAGTGAGAATAGGGATCATTTGGGTCAAATGAGTTCTTCAAAGCCCTACAGTGGATAGCCCATAGGTGCTTGGGTTTTCTCATGACTCCAAATCACATAGAAAATCTACACCTGACAGTCATTAGGCCTCAAATTGGAGAAGCAGAGCAGTATTAAAGGCAGGCTTATTCGATAACTCCTGGTTCAAAGGAAGGGTGTTTAGGCCACCCTGACTTTTGGCAAATGAGGGGCAATGGAGCTTATTTTGGACACTGTCTTGGGCTGCACCCCTCATGGAAACTTCCAGCCAGAGGTTATGATGCGTGTCTGTGTAGAAGAAGATGAGGCCCATGTGGGAGTGTTTTGATTTAAATTGTGGTCATATGTGTGGTAGCTGGAAGAGATTACTGGGTCCTCCTGGGCCTGAACTCTGGTGTGACTCCTTTTAGACACTGTGTCCTGGAACTGAGCTTAGTGAAGTATTGCCATGAGTTGTGTTGGGATTTGAGGAGGCCATGCATGAGAGTCGCCCTTGGAACCTGAGATGTAGGCCCAGGGTAGCTTTCCACAGAGCACTGGGAATCTCAGTCAGGATACCACAAGATTTTATTCTGAAAGACTTGGCAGCCATAGTTGAGATCAAAACACTCATGGATCTCAATTGTAGACCTCAATGAGCCTGGCTTCAGGTGACCTTTTGGACACTCTTTGGGAAGCCTTGCCTGTGAGAGTTCTCCAGAGTTTTCATTGAAATGATCATACTCACCATTTAATGGTTCCTGCATGAATTGAAATCCACTGTGCCTCCAACTTCATCCTTGATAAATGGCTAGATAAATAGTTTAAATTTTTGAAATTCCCATGAACAGGTGGCATACAGAACCTTTGGATGTCCTATTTCTGATCATGAGTGTACCAGACAGTGCCTTGATTGATTGGGTTTAATGAAAATGGTGTAGAACCGAGATGCCAGTAATTTGGAGCCTGATGAGTAGAGGGCCTAGAGCAGCGGTAGGCAGGTGTGTGATAAAACATCTGTGATGGGGCCATGTGGATCTGCCTTTGGATTCCAAATGTCATGAGACGGACATGGTGCAGCCAGGAGACCATTATAAGTAAACACATCTTGTTATATGGAGAGGTTTTAGGGTAATTTACAGAATCAGGTTGCTATGGTCAAGGGAGCAAGCTATGTGATATAGAGGCCGGTTTCATGAATGCTCATGTGTGAGCCACCACATGTGATAGAACTCCCTCCAGCACTGTGTCCCAGTTGAACTCCTTGTATTTCATGAAGCAAATACAAAACTCGCAGTGCAGCAGCAAGAAACACCAGGAAAAGTGGAGGATTACTAAATGGCTTCACAGTCCACACGGGCAGACACTTAGACCACTGTGTCCCAGTTGAACTCCATGTATTTCGTGAAGCAAATACCAAAGTCGCAGTGCAGCAGCAAGAAACACAATGAAGAGTGGAAGAGGAACAAATGAATATACAATCCACGCGGGGACACACTTAGCCCCAAGTGGCCATAGTATACCTACAAAGAGAGAATTCAGCACTGCTCCCTCATGTTCATTGGAATATTACAATTTATGTCCTCCAGGTCACATAGATGCTGACCCAGCTTTGATCGTCTCACTAGAAGGAAGCAAAAGCTCCTGAAAACAACATATATTTCAAGTGCCCAAACTCAGAGGCAGTTTCTCAAGAAGTCTTTAGGCCAGCAGAGCTCTGTGATTGTGGAGTGCTTACCCTGTCCCTTACTTTTGAAAACTCCTCTACCACCTCCATGGTTGTGAACTCCTGATCAAATTCCATTTCAGATATGTATTCACATATTTTCTATCTCTTTTCCTCTAATTGTGTCTTACTTGGGGCGAAGATAATGTCAAGGGATTGTTCTGGATGAGAGTGGGAAGATTTTTCTGAAGCACATATTTGCATACACATTGGATTCATTTTCCTATTTTCCATTCAAAATACTGAATCACTGACATTAACACATACCCTACTAGACTCTGACTACTAATCCTAATATGTTGGAGAAAAATACCCCCAAAAGAATAGAACTACAAGCAGTTCAGAGGAGGCATGGTGGATAGTTGGGCTTGCCTTTTGAATTATATAGTGTAGGAGTTTTAAATCATGTCAATTTTTTTTGAAATAGTTCTCCATGTATTTTAAAAGTTAAGAAATATGTGAATTCCTGTCTCCCTTTCTCTGAAGCCTATTCAGCACCTGTATTTTTATATGCACATTTAGAATCCTAACTGTTACCACACGTACGTTCTTGTGTGGAGGCTGAATTGGCAGATACAAATTGTGAAAAGGGATCACTCCTCCTAAACGCTGTTGGAACTGAAAATTCAACCTGTGGGTGAGCTTCCTAGTTGAACAACATTATACATAAATCGATGTTCAGTAAAATGAATTTATTTGGATCTGTGGATGATATATATTTCATGGTGATTTTAAATTGGCATATAGTGCTACTTTTTAATGTCTGTGAATGTTTGTGTGTGTGTGTATAAAAATATGAAATATATGTGTATTATTTTACACATCCTAAATTTTTCATATTCATGAATGTGGATTTATAATCATCTTTTCACAAGATTATTCTCAGAAATATTCACATACCCTACTAGACTCTGACTACTAATCCTAATATGATGGAGAAAAGTAACGCAAACAGAATAGAAATACAAGCATTTCAGAGGAGGCATGTTGTATATTTGGACTTGCCTTTTGCATGATAAATGGTAGGTGTTATAAATCTGGTCAATTTTCAATTGAAATAGTTCTCCATGTGTTTTTAAAATTAACAAATATATGAATTCCTGTCCCTTTCTCTGTAGCCTATTCATCACATGTATTTTTATATGCATTTATAGTATCCTACCTGGTATCACATGTACATTTTTGTGAGTTGGCTGACTTGGTAGATACAAATTGTGAGAAGAGATCACTCCTCCAAATCGTTGTTGGAACTGAAAATTCCACCTATAGGGGAGCTTCCTAGTAGAAAAACATTATACATAAACTCATGTTCAGTAAAATAAATATTTTTGCATCTTTGGATGATATATATTTATAGATGAATTTTGAGTGGCATATATATTGCTACTTTTTAATGTCTGTGTGTGTGTTTTGTGTAAATATATATATATATATATATATATATATATATATATATATATATACACTCTCCAGATTTTTGAAAATATGAAATATATGTGTCTTATTTACACTCGCTAAATTTATTCATGTTCATGGACTTGGATTTATAATCAACTTTTCACAAGATTATTCTCAGAAATATTCATCCACCTGAAAAACAGATTTAACTAATATTTCTACAGTAACTGACCAAGTTTAACAGCAATGCACCTTGATTCCGATATGACAAGCTGTGCATTTTGACGTTCATTTTTATTAAACCCTGGTACATTAATATTTATTCGTATTATGGACATCATAGGATATATATTTCATCCACAAATTCACAAATTTATGGGCATTTGTTTCACTTTCAATCAATTCCTGCTTCAGAACACATGTATTCCTCCAGGTGTCTTGACTGGTCTTTTCATGTGACTTCTACCCAAACACATTATTTTCGATTTTCATAATCAATTTTGAAGCAAAACTCACACCCTTTATGATAAACCATAACCCTAATATTACAAATAGATGTATAACTGGTTTGAATGAATGTATGTTTATCAATATAAAATTTTCTTTATATTTTCAGATACCACTTCAATCCATTTTTTAAAGTTGAAACCAATTATATTCTTTATTCACACTATTGTCTATTCATACATTTTCTCTGTATTCAGAGACACAGGGTGCACGTATTTGTACCCCCAATACTAATTTATATGTCTTCAACATATTGCTTCCAGAAATGGTGGAAGAAATACTCATGTCACCTGATATAAATATACATTTTTTCAGTGTAATATTCTGGACACAAAACGCAAATGTCACACTTATGATTGTACCAAATCCTAAATAGAAAGTGAGCATGGATTACTAAAACCATCCATGTCCAGGTTGCCTAATGCTCTCAAATGTCTATCCTGTCGGTGACTACATATTTGTTTCTTCCTAAGATTATATATTAAATCTCAACCTGTTGAAAATGTCTAATCCTATCACTCACTTTATACTTTGCCTGATTTCCTAATGTTTCTATTGATAAATGCTTTCCTACATATTTTTTCCAGTTCATCACTGTGACCAACTCTTCACATGTGCTGACATTTACATTCACTCTCTAACCAAAACTCTATTGCTAAAGTACTTTTGGTCCAAATCCTATTCTCACTCTTCTATCTAAACCTACACTATCTTCCTAATCCTACCGACTATCCCTTTTTGACTGGATGTTTTCTTACACATTCAATCAACCAAGGTACATGGTCCTTTGCCATTATATATCGATTTATCTGAGATATCTGTGCAGAACATTGTTCAAAGCTAAGTTTCCCACTCCAGTGCCCAGTGCACTTCTGGGCTTCAAATCTTATCTAGAATTCCATTGTCATACTTATATTTCACCTCTATATTCTTATAAATACCACAGGATCCCAATATTCTTATTCATCCAGCAGAATGATTCCTAACACAAATCGAACCTGTTATTAACCCTAACCATATACTGTTCCCTCAATCTATCTTTACAAAAGAGCAGGACTGAGTTGGTCTTACAATACAAAAATGTAGGGAGACTTTCACCTGCTGAGAAGCTCAAAGGTCTATGCAGATATAATCCCTGGAGAAGATATAGGGAACTATGAAGTACCTGAGAGAGAAAAAGTCATCTTCAATTGCAAACAACCTGGTCATGACGAAGGGATGTGTCTGAATCAGCCTCTATCTTCTTAATGTAGAGAAGATGGACCAAACCAGGCCTATGTAGAGAGCTGTTCCCAGGTGCCTATGGTTGATATAACTTTCTATCTTGTGAAATTGTAACAGGAAATAGGGGCAGCCTCCATCTCATGAGACCCTTGGAAACAACTTTTAGGACAAAGTGGTTGCAAAGGCAGCAAATTCAATCAGTTCCAGAAAGAAGTGACCTCATCTAATTTTCTTGTTGAAGGAACACTCTAAACTTGGAATCCAGGCACCCAGAGGCAGTCCCAGTTCCAGTCCCAGTGGGCTCACTTGTTTAGATTTACAGAGGACAGAGTCCGTCTTTCTTGGTAAATACTGATGTGAGTATGGCCAAATGCCAGGTGAGCTCTGAAGAGGGGCCTTTCCTGAGAAAGCAGGTAGTGTCTCACTGCTGGTCCCGGACAATTTCACAGAGTTAGCCAAAGAGACCTGATCTGAGACAGGACAGGCCGTTTCGGGGGAACATAAAATGGTCCACCAGTCAGAGGGCTCTCCAGATAGTCACATACCTACTTGGAGGAAGGAGGTGCCTTTGTGGTTGTGGGTGTGAGTTTGTGGTTTTGTCTCATGTTCTGAGAATAGGTAGGAAAGGCAGTTTGTTTGGTTTGGAATGGACTGTGTCTACTGAGTGCTTTGACAAGGCAAGTATTTCTATGTCTGTGTATCCCACCGTGTCTGTGGTTGTAGACATTAGAAAAGAGAATGCATCAATGGATTTGTCATGTCTAGTAGAAAGCTTCTCAGCATTCATCCTGCCTAATTTATGAATGGACTGTGGATTGCCTTATGGATGTGCAACACCTACTATCTTCCAAAGTTCCTGTTTTCTTCGTAGAATTATGGCCACTCTTCAGAATAGGCTTATGATTTTATGTCCACCATATGAACCACCTCCAAGATCTGTGACATGGCTATGTACTGGATAGCTGAAGGGAATGAGAGCATGTCAGAAAACACAGATATCATTGGGACCAGGAGAGTCTCAATGGAGAAATCCTGCTTTGGGTCTTTTGCTTACGTATTTGTCTGTTGCCCTGAATGTCAGGAAGTTCTTTGACTCAGGCCACCCCTTTTTGAAGCCTGAAGAAAACAGTGTTCAAATGAAAATGAATGGGCATCACCTTGGGCTCTTTGCTTAATTGCTTTAGAATGGGATGTGTCTGAATCAGCCTCTTGGCCCTGTGTGAGGCTGTGGCTTTGATTCTCAGCACCTGATGGGTCTAAAGAAGGATCCCATGTGTGCATCCAAAACCAAAATGGCCAAAAGAGCGGTCATTGTGGATGGAGTCTCTCGTCTTCCTCTGTAATGTTCCTGCCTCCATCAAGTGAGAATAGGGATCCTTTGGGTCAAATGAGTTCTTCAAAGCCCTGCAGAGTCTAGCCCATAGGTGCTTGGGTTTTCTCATGACTCCCATTTACAAAAAGAATCTAAACCCCACAGTCAATAGGCCACAAATTGCAGAAGTGGAGCAGTATTAACGGCAGGCCTATTTGATCACTCCTGGTTCACAGGAAGGGAGTCCGGGCCTTTAGGCATATGAGGGGTAAGGAAGCTTCTTTTGGACATTGTCTTGGGCTGTGCCCCTCATAGAATCCTCCAGCCAGAGGTAATGATGAGTGTCTATATGGAAGAAGATGAGGTCCATGTGGGAGTGTTTTGGTTTTAATTGTGGTCACTTGTGTGGCGGTTGGAAGAGATGAATTGGTCCACGTGGGCTGGAACTCTGGCGTAATTACCCTTAGAGACTGCATTCTGGAACTGATCTTAGAGAAGTATTGCAATGAGTTGTGTTGGGATTTTAGGAGACCACGCATGGAGTCCTTGGAAAATGAGTCTTGACCCAGGGTTGCTTTCCACAGAGCACTGGGAATCTCAGCCAGGATATCACATGATTTTATTCTGAAAGACTTGGCAGCAATAGTTGAGAGTCAAAACAAACATGGACCTCATATTGTAGACCTCAATGGGCCTGGCTTCATGTGAACTTTTGGCCACTCTTTTGGAAGCCTTGCCTGTGAGAGTTCTCGAGAGCTTTCATTAAAATGAGTTTCCTCAACATTTAATGGTTCCTGAATGAATTGAAACCCACAGTGCCTCCAACTTCATCCTTTAAAAATGGTTAGATAAATACCATGAAATGTTTAAAATTCCCATGAGCAGGTGGCACTGGAAAACCTTTGGATGTCCTGTTTCTGATTATGAATATGCCAGAAGGTGCCTTGATTGACTGGTTTTCATGAAAATGGTATAGAAAAGAGATGCAAGTAAGTTCGAGCCTGCTGAGTAGTGGACCTAGAGAAGTTGTGGGCAGGTGTGTGATAAAAAATCTGTGGTTTGGCCATGTGGATCTGCCTTTGGCTTCCAAATGGATTATGACTGATACGGTGCAGCCAGCAGACCCTTCTCTCAAAAGGCATCTTGTTATATGTAGGAGTTTCAGGGCAATGTTCAGAATCAGGTTGCTATGCTCAAGGAGGCAAGCTGGTGGGATAGAAGCATGGTTGGTGCATTTTCCTGCAGACCCTGACCCACCACACGTGACAGAACTCGCTCCAGCACTGTGTCCCAGTTGAACTCCTTGTTTCATGAAGCAAATGCCAAATTGCGAGTGCAGCAGCAAGAAACAGCACGAAAAGTGGAGGATGACCAAATGGGTTCACAGTGCACACGGGGAGACACTTAGCCCCCATTGGTCACAGTTTACCTACAAAGAGAGAATTTAGCAAGGCTGCCTCATGTTCATTGGAAAACAAGAAACCATGTGCTCACAAAGGTCACAAAAATGCAGACCAGCTTGGATGGTCTCACTACAATGGAAGCTAAAGCTCCTGACAACAACATATATTTCATGTGCCCAACCTCAGAGGCAGTTTCTTAAGAACTCTTTAGGCCAGCAGAGCTCCATGTTTGTGGAGAGTTTACATTGTCCCTTAATTTTGGAAACTCCTCTACCTTCTCCAAATTTGTGAAAATTGAGCAGTTTCCATTGCAGATATGTATTCACAGATTTTCTAACTCTTCTGCTCTAATTGTGTCATACATGGGGCGAAGGTAATGTCAAGGCATTGCTCTGGATGAGAGTGGGAAGATATTTGTGTAGCACATATTTGCATACACATTGCATTCATTTTCAATTTTCTATTCGAAATACTGAATCCCTGACACTATCCCATACCCTACTATCCTCTGACTACTAATCCTAATATGATGGAGAAAAATACCCAAACAGAATAGAAATACAAGCAGTTCAGAGGAGGCATGCTGCAAACTTGGACTTACCTTTTGCATGATAAATGGTAGGTGTTATAAATCTAGTCAATTTTTAATTGAAATAGTTCACCATGTGTTTTTAAATTAAACAAATATATGAATTCCTGTCTCCCTTTCTCTGTAGCCTATTCATCACATGTATTTTCATATGCACTTATAGAATCCTACCTGGTATCACATGTACATTTTTGTGAGGTGGCTGACTTGGCAGATACAAATTGTGAGAAGAGATCACTCCTCCAAATTGCTGTTGGAACTGAAAATTCCACCTATAGGGGAACTTCCTAGTAGAACATCATTATACATAAACTCATGTTCAGTAAAATAAATATTTTTGCATCTGTGGATGATATATATTTAAAGATGAATTTTGATTGGCATATATATTGCTACTTTTAAATGTCTGTGTGTGGTTTTTTTTTTGTGTGTGTGGGTATGTGTGTATATATATATATATATATATATATATATATATATATATATATATATATATACACTCTCCAGATTTTTCAAAATATGAAATATATGTGTCTTATATACACTCTCTAAATTCATTCATGTTCATGCATGTGGATTTATAATAAACTTTCCAAAATATTAGTCTCAGAAATATTCATCCACCTTAAATACATATTTGTTTCCTAGTACTGAAAACTAACTTCAGTGAATGGTGCATACAAATGTTAATAATTCTACAGGAACTGATCCAGTCTATCACCAATGCAAGTAGATCCCAATGGGACATGATATATAATATGATGTTCATTTATATTCAACACTGGTACATTATTATTTCTTCAGTTTTTGCTCATCATAAGTTATGTATTTCATCCACAAGTTCACAAATTTGTAGGCATTTCTTTAAACTTTAATCACTTCCTACTTCACAACACATGTATTGTCAGGGTTTCTTGACTTTTCTTTTCATGAGACTCTTTCCAAACACATTATTTTCGATTTCCATAATCACTTTTGAAGTAAAACTCACACACTCTTCATGATAAACCAAAACACTAATACTGACATTAGATGAATAACTGGTTGGAATGAATGATTGTATATGCATATAAGATTTCCAGTAATTTTTCAGATATCAGTTCATCCCATTATATTAAGTCGGAACAAGTTATATTACTTATTCACAGTATGGTCTATTCATGCTTTATCTCTATATTCATAGACATAGGGTACACCTCTTTGTACGCCCAATACTAATTTTATGTCTTCAGTATATTGCTACCAAAAATGGTGGAAGAAATACTTATGTCACCTGATCTACATATACATATTATCACAATAATATTCTGGACAAAAATGTAAATGTTACACTTATGATTGAACCAAGCAAAGCCTAAATGAAATGTGAACATAGATTACTAAAAACATCCATGTCCAGGGTGCCTAATGCTCTCAAATGTCAATATTATTGGTGACTTCATATTTGTTTCTTTCTAAGATTCAACCTCAAGCCTGTTGAAAATGTCTAATCCTCTCACTCACTTTATACTTTCCCTGATTTCGTAATATCTTTATTGATATCTTATTTTCTACATGTTTTCCCCACTTCATCATCGTGACTGGCTCTTCATATGTGCTGACATATACATTCACTCTCTAACTGAAATCCTATTGCTAAAGAACTTTTGTTCCAAATCATATACTCACTCTTCTTCCTAAAACGACCGACTATCTTCCTAATCCTACCGACTATCCCTTTTTGAAGGGATGTTCTCTTCTACATTCAATCTTCCAAGGTACAAGGTCCTATGCCATTGTATATCAAATTATCTGAGACATCTGTGCAGAACATAATTCAAAGCTAAGTATCCCAATCAAGGGCCCTTTGCCCTTATGGGTTTAAAATCATACCTGGATTTCTGTTTTCATACTTATGTTTCACCTCTACATTCTTGTAAATATACCAGGTTCCCAATACCATTATTCATCCAGAAGAATGATTCCTAACACAAATCGAAATCAAACCTGTTATTAACCCAAAACATACACTGTTCCCTCAATCTCATTTTACAGAAGAGCAGGGACAAAGTTGTTCTTACAATACAGAAAAGTAGGGGACCTTCCACCTGCTGAGATCCTCAAAGGTCCATGCAGAAATGATACCTGGAGAAGTTGTAGACAGGTATGAAGGACCTGAAAGAGCAAAAGTCATCTTCGATGACAAACCACCTGGTCAGGATGAAGGGATGTGTCTGAATCAGCCTCTCTCTTCTTATTGTGGAGAAGATGGACCAAACCAGGCCTGTGTGTGTGCCTATGGTTGATATACCATTCTAAATTGTGAAAGTGTCAGAGGAAGAAGGGGCAGCCTCCATCTCATGGGGCCCTTGGAAGCAACTGTTAGGACCAAGTGGTTGCAAAGGCAGTGACCTCATTCAGTTCCAAAGAAAGTGTCATACCTCATTTCCTTGGTGATGGAACTCTCTGAACTTGGTATCCAAGAAGCCAGGCACCCAGATGCAGTTCCAGTCCCAGTCCCAGTGGGCTCACTTGTTTGGATTTACCAAGGACAGAGTCAGTCTTTCTTGGTACCTACTAATGTGAGGATGGCCAAATGCCAGGAGAGCTCTGAAGAGGGACCTTTCCTGAGAAAGCAGGTAGTGGCTCACCACTTTTTCCTGACAACTTCACATAGTTGGCCAAGGAAACCAGATCTGAGAGAATACAGGCCATTTCGGGGGAACATAGTATTGCCCACCAGTCAGAGAACACTCCGGATAGTCACAGACCTACTTAGGGGAAGGAGGTGCCATTGTGAGTGTGGGTGTGTGGTTTTGTCTCTTGTTCTGAGAATAGGTAGGAAAGGCGGTTTGTTTGGTTTTCAGTGAACTATTTCTAGTAAGTCATTTGACAAGGTGAGTGTTTCTATGTCTGTGTATCCCACTGTGTCCGTGGTTGTAGACATGAGAAAAGACAATGCAACAATGGATGTGTCCTGTGTAGTAAAAAGATTCCCAGCATTCATCCTGCCCAATTTATGAATGGACTGCAGCTTGCCTTATGGATTGGCAAAACCTACTACCTTCCTAAGTCCATGTTTTCTTCCTGAATTCTGGCAACTCTCCAGAATAGTCTCATTGTTTTGTGTCCAAGATATGTACCAACTCCAAGGTCTTTGACATGTCCATGTACTGGATACCTGAAGGGAATGGCCAGTATCTCAGAAAACTCAGATATGAGTGTGACCAGAAAAATCTCAGTGGAGATACCATGCTTTGGGCCTTTTGCTTACCTATTGTTCTGTTGCCCTGAATGTCAGGAAGATGTTGGGCTCAGGCTACCCCTTTGTGAAGCCTGAAGAAAACAGTTTTCAAATGGAAATGAATGGGCATCACCTGTGGCTCTTGCTAAATTGCTTCGGAAAGGGATGTGTCTGAATCAGGCTCTCTACCCTGTGTGAGGCTGTGGCTTAGATTCTCAGCACCTGATGGATCTAAAGAAAGATCCCATGTGTGAAACCAAAACCAAATTCGCAAAAAATTTCAGTCATTGTGAATGAATTCTATTGCCTTTCTCTGTAGGTTCCTGAAATCAATCAAGTGAGAATAGCGATCCTTTTGGTCAAATGAGTTCTTCAAATCTCTGCAGAGGTGCTTGTCTTTTCTCATGACTCCAGTTCACATAAAGAATCTAAACCCCACAGTCAGAAGGCCTCAAATTGGAAAAGCGGAGCAGTATTAATGACAGGCCTATTTGATCACTCCTGGTTCACAGGAAGGGTGTCCTTCCCACCCTGACTTGAGCCAAATGAGGGGCAAGGGAGCTTATTTTGGACACTCTTTTGGAATGTGCCCCTCATGGAAAGCTCCAACCAGTGGTTATGATGAGTGTCTATAAGGAAGAAGATGGGGCCATGTGATAGTGTTTGGTTTTAATTGTGTTCATTTGATTGGCGGTGTGAAGAGATGACTGGGTCAACCTGGGCTTGAACTCTGGTTTGATTCCCCTTAGAGACTGTGTTCTGGAATTGACCTCAGAGAAGTATTGCCATGAAAAGTGTTGGGATATTAGGAGGCCACGCATGAAAGTCACCCTTGGAAACTGAGATCTAGGCCCAGGGTGGTTTTCCGAAGAGTACTGGGAATCTCAGCCAGTATATCACATGATTTTATTCTGAAAGACTTGGCAGGGATAGTTTTGAGTCAAAACACACATGGACGTCACATTGGAGACCTCACTGCGCCTGGCTTCATGTGACCTTTTGGCCACTCTTTTGGAAGCCTTGCCTGTGAGAGTTCTCCAGAGCTTTCTTTGAAATGAACTTCCTCAACATTTAATGGTTCCTGAATGAATTGAAACCCACAGTGCCTCCAACTTCATCCTTGAAAAATGGCCAGATAAATACCATGAAATTTTTAAAATTCCCATGACCAGGTGGCACTGGAGAACCTTTGGATGTCCTGTTGCTGATCTTGAGTGTACCAGACCCTGCCTTAATTCACTGGGTTTCATTAAAATGGTGTAGAACAGAGATGCCATTGAGTTATAGCCTGCAGAGTTGTTGGCCTAGAGAAATGGTGTGCAGTTTTGTGATAATACATCTGTGTTGTGACCACGTGGTTCTGGCATTGGCTTCCAAATTCATTGTGACTGCCATGGTGCAGCCAGGAGACCTGTATATGTAAAAGCATGTTTTTATATTGAAAGATTTCAGGGCCATGTTCAGAATCAAGTTGCTATGGACATGGGGGCAAGCAAGTTAGAGCCTGCAGAGTATTGGGCCTAGAGAAGTGGTCTGCAGTTTTGTGATAATACATCTGTGTTATGGCCATGTGGATTTCTCATTGGCTTCCAAATTTTTGTGACTAACATGGTGCAGCCAGGAGACCTGAATATGTAAAAGCATGTTTTTATATGGAGAGGATTCAGGGCCATGTTCAGAATCATGTTGCTATGGACAAGGGGGCAAAGTATGTGGGAAAGAAGCCTGGTTGTTGCATTCTCCTGCAGACCCTGACCCACAACACGTGACAGAACTCCCTCCAGCACTGTGTCCCTGTTGAACTTCTTGTATTTTGTGAAGCAAATACCAAACTCCCAGTGCAACAGCAGGAAACACCACGAAAAGTGGAGGATGACCAAATGGCTCCACAGTCCACATGGGGAGACAATTAGACCCCAGTGGCCACTGTTTACCTACAAAGAGTGAATTCAGCACTGCTGCCTCATGTTCACTGGAAAATAAGAAACCATATCCTCCAGGTCACATAGATGCAGACCCAGATTTTATTGTCTCACTACAAAGGAAGCTAAAGCTCCTGAAAATAACGTATGTTTCAAGTGCCCAACCTCAGAGGCAGTTTCTCAAGATGTCTTTACGCCAGCAGACCTCCATGTTAGAGGAGTGTTTACCATGTCCCTTACTTTTGGAAACTCCTCTACCACCTCCAAGGTTCTGAACTCTGAGCATTTTCCACTCAAGATATGTATTCACAGATTTTCTAACTCTTCTATTCTAATTGTGACTTACTTCAGGCGAAGGTAATGTCAAGGATTTGTTCTGGATGAGAGTGGGAAGATTTTTGTGTAGCATATATTTGCATACACATTTGATTCATTATTCTATTTTCCATTTGAAATACTGATCCCTGACACTAACTCATAACCTACTGGACTCTGACTACTACTCCTAATATGATGGAGAAAAATAACCCAAACAGAATAGAAATCCAAGCAGTTCAGAGGAAGCATGGTGTATAGTTGGACTTGCCTTTTGCATAAAAAAGGGTATGTGTTATAAATCTAGTCAATTTTCTGTTGAAATAGTTATCCATGTGTTTTTAAAGTTAACAAATATGTGAATTCCTGTCTCCCTCTCTCTGTAGCCTACTCAGCACATGTATTTTTATATGCACATATAGAATCCTACCTGGTATCACACGTACATTCTTGTGAGGTGGCTGACTTGGCAGATACAAAATGTGAGAAGAGATTACTCCTCCTAAATGCTGTTGGAACTGAAAATTTAATGTATGGGTAAACTTCCTAGTTAAACAACATTATACATAAATCTATCTTCAGTAACATGAATATTTTTGAATCTGTGGATGATGTATATTTCATGGTGAATTCAATTGGCATATATATTGCTATTTTTATAGTCTCAGTTTGTGTGAGTGTGTGTGTGTGTGTATATATATATATATATATATATATATATATATATATATATACTCTCCAGATTTTTCAAAATATGAAATGTATGAGTCTTATTATACACTCCCTGAATTCATTCATGTTCATGTATGTGGATTTATAATCAACTTTTCACAAGATTATTCTCAGAAATACTCATCTACCTGAAATACATATTTGTTTCCTAGTACTGAAAACTAACTTCAGTGAATGGTGCATACAAATTCTAATATTTCTACATTAACGGACGCAGTTTAACATCAATTCAAGTAGATTCCTATGGGACATGATGTGTATTTTAACGTTCATTTTTATTCAACACTGGTACATTACTATTTCTTCAATTTCTGCACATCATCGTATATATTTATCATCCACAAGTTAGCAAATATATAGGCGTTTGTTTCACTTTAAATCACTTTCTGCTTCAGAACACATGCATACCTCCAGGTTTCTGGACTGGTCTTTTCATGAGACTTATTTCCAAACACATTATTTTCAATTTCCATAATCACTTTTGAAGCAAAACTCAAACACTCTTCATGAAAATCCATAACCCTAATATTTCATTCAGATGTATAATGGGTAGGATTAAATGTAGTATATCAATATAAGGTTTCCTATATATTTTCAGATATCAATTCAATCCATTATTTAAAGTTGGAACCAGTAATATTATTAATTCACAGTATTGTCTATTCATGCATTATCTCTATATTCATAGACAAATGGTACACCTATTTCTACCCAAAATACTAATTCATATATCTTCAAAATATTGCTCCCATAAATGGTGGAAGAAAAACTCCTATTACCTGATCTACATATATTATTTATTATAGTAATATTCTGGACACACATAGGAATGTTCACACTTATGATTGTACCAATGTAAAGTCGGGCGAGCGTCGGAAAAGAGACCACGAAGAGACTGTCTCATGCAACAGCAAAGGGTTTATTGGGGGTCCAGCATGCTGGGGCTCAGAGCTCACTTGAATAGAGAAGAGAGCCCTAAGAACAGCTTAAGCAGAGCTTATGCAATTTACGTGGTGAGAGCAGGGAGGGAAATTTATTGATGGGTCAGGTCGAGTGAGTGGTTTGCATGCCAATGGGAGAGGGAGTACATTCAACAGTTTGGCAATTGGGGACAGCACATTCTGGGAACAAGATTAGCAAACAGTTTTCAAGATTTCATCAGTATTTTGTTAAGCATACAGAAAAACAAGAAGTTAAAAGTACATATTTTATTAACCTTTCATTCCCCACTTCTTATTCTGCTTAATTTTAATCATAAAAATGAGCATTGCGGGGTCTCACATTTTATGTCTTCTAGTGAGGTATATTGTTGTCTGATTACCATAAGTTTAACTTATCCAATTTAAGCTTGTAGAAAGGAAACTAGATGGTTGAGCAAACAGGGTCCTACAATTAGCAATGAAATGAGGATTATTAATGGACTGGCCAGGGCTGATAAAAGCGTAGTTAACCAGGGGGACTGTGTGAACAAAGACTCAAACCACCCTTTTTGTGCATCTCTCTCTTGTTGATGCTCTTCTAGGCGTCTTCTTAATTTACTCATAGATTTTTTTACAACTCCAGTATGGTCGGCATAAAATCAACTTTTTCCCTCAATGCAGCACAAAAGCCCCCTTCTCTCACGAAGAGGAGGTCCAACCCTCGCATGTTCTGTAAAACAATTTCAGAGAGAGAGGTTAAAGATTCCTATAAAACTGTGATGGAGGTTTTTAATATCTTTAAATTTTGGTCTATTGCTGCTTCTCATCGGGTCATTTGTTGTGTCACATGGACTAGGACAGTGATTCCTGTGCCCACACCTGCAGCAGCTCCTTTTCCTAATAGGATGGCTAAAGTGAGGGATACAGGTTCCCAGAGGAACCGGGTTGTATGCCCCCGTATTTGATATTTAAATTAACCTGCCTCATGATAGAGCACTCTGGGAAACATCTGAACATTACATAATTAATCACATCTGTTGACCATTTTATGAAAACATAAACAATGTTTAAGTATATAGAATTATACTGTTGTAAGGACGGACAATTCAAGGCACCTAAGATAGCACCGAAGACAGCGAAACATACCTATTTGGTTGCAACGGATTTAGAGGGCATTGCTTCTGTTGTAATCAATTAGTCACCTGATCTCCAAATTTAGGTAGTTTCCGAATTTTGTACCCAACATGTAAGGGAAGGGGCTCAGAAGTTCACAGTCTGCATAAGTTCACAAAAAGAAGTTTTCGTTTCTATTGTTTTTTTCATCTGTTCTGGGCAAGTTAACATTTTAAGGACACCTGGAGTGGGAGAGCTTTTTTCTTCTCTTTTTTTTTTCTCACTGCCAGCTGTAACAATGGAGCTCATTTGGTAACTTATTTATCTTAGAAATGTAACCATGTCTGTGAAGCCCCAGCTCAAGGCCAGAGGCCTTGTTCACATGTTTTGTGAAAAACTAGTAAGGGGGAGTCTAGCTTAGGAGTGCTGATTTTTCCAGCCAGTGGCCAAATAAAACAGGGAAACACGAAAAGGGGAAGTTTATCTACATTGAACTCTTTTATAGGGACTCTTTGGCTGAAAGTCCTAAAGTCAGCCATGGTGAATACTGCTGGAGAAGGTCATTTAAGACTTTTCTGTGGGCCTGGTATAGACGGGGAAGACAGGGAAGGCAGGTCTGAGAGCAGCACCTTGGGTCTGAGCATGAGGAAGGAGACATGTAAAAGAATAATGGGAAAGGGGTTTGGAATTTTCCAGGCAACAAAACTTGAGCAGTAGAACAGATAGAGCAGAGGGGAAGATGGGAGTTTGTATCCCAAAAAGCCTGTGAGGGACTTTAAATTCTTAGTAACCTGTTTTCAGTGATGACAGAGCAACTTTAAAGGCCATTTTCATTACATTTTGGATAGGGGTCTGAGGGCTCTCCTTAGCTGGTTTGAGCTTTGGGTTAGCTGGTAAGAGGACCTGGTGGGACCTGGTGCGGGCACTGACAGGAGAAGAGAGTAGTGAGTGGGTGGATGGGTACCTCAGTACCTGCTACCTCAGCAAGGGGGCAATAATCTGAGAACCGGCGGTTTGGGTTTTTGATCTAGTAATTGGAGGGAAGAAATCAGGTTGCTGAGGTGGGAGTGGCAGCAGAGAGTCTGGAGCAGAAAGCTGAGGGTGAGGATCTATTGGATAAGCATAGTTCAGGATGTGAGCGAAGGAGGAAAAATGCCTCCACTTAGGGGAATTTCCTTCCACCCTTTGAGCACTTGCCGAAGTTAAAAAGGTCACGGAGAATTTTAGGATCTAGAGACCCCTCTGGGGGCCATCGGTATTGGTTGTGTAATTGGTAATATGGCCATTGCTGTGTATTGAATTTGATGAGGAGTTTGGGTTCCACCAGGCACCCCTGTATGCTCACATTCCCATGACTTACAGAAGAAGTCGGCATTTCCCCCACACAGCCATGTCTGTTTGTGGCTTTGATAGTCCGCTGGGCAAACATAGTAATCTAGGCTAGCCAACCTGCATCTGGCTCTCGTGTCCCTACATCCATAATGTTTGTTTCTATTACCTATGATACGGAAAGGATTTATTGGAATTTTAGTTGGATCCCCTTCATCAGGGATATCCCAATAGGAAAGACCTATAGCCAGCTGACAAATGTCTGGGTGGAGAGATGGCCACCATGTCCCTAAAGGGGCTGTATGCAAGATAGACCATACTTCTTGTACAGTAGGATTTGTGATCAGCCATTACTGCTGAACAGGCTGATGAGGGTTAGGACTACTCTTGGCCAAGGGGAGAGTCTGTAGCCTTATCCACATGGCGAATACGCACTTTGAAAGTGTTACCAGTCTTTTCCAGTTTCCAGTCAGATTTTGGACAGGGCGCAGGCCAGAGATGAGAGACATGGATCCTTGAAGTGATTCCGTCTACATTTACCACTGTAGGTGTTATATGTAGCACCTTATATGGTCCTTTCCAGTGGGGTTCCAGGGATGACACCTGATGTCGTCTAATGTAGACGAAGTCTCCTACTTGGTATCGATATGGAGTCCCCTCGTCCCCAGGTTGGTCGGCAGTGGCCAGATGTTTCCACAGATATTGCTGATTTCTTTCAAGAGCTTTAAGTCTGTCAAGCAAGGGGGTGTGGAAGGGATCGTTAGGTCTTAGAGTTTGGGTTAGGTCCCTTACTGGAGGAGGGACCATAGAGAATTTCATAGGGGGTGAGGTTACACAAGGAAACAGAGGAGTATGAGTATTTCTTGCATGAAACAGTGCATAAAGCAGGAGAATAGATCTATCTTCTATGCCAATCTCTAAGCTTGATTTTGTTAATTCTCTTTAATGGTTCTATTATTTTTTTTTTTTTACCTGTACTGAGCTCTGGGGTCTATAAGCACAATGTAATTTCCAATTAATCCCCAGGGTCCTGGCTAATCCCTGACTTATCAGGGCAATTAACGCCAGTCCATTATCAGACCCTATTGCCTTAGCCAGTCCGTATCTTAGAAAAATATCTTTCAGGATCTTCTTGACCACCATTTGTGCCATTTATTTTGTTGTTGTTGTTGTTGTTTTTTTTTTTGTGTGTGTGTGTGTGGGGGAAGGCTTCAATTAATTCATCCTGAAAATGTATCTACAAAGACTAGGAGATATTTAAGTCCATAACTTCCTGGCTTAATTTCAGTAATGTCCACTTCCAAGAATTGTCCTGGTCTGGTTTCTTGTAGGTGCTTTCCTGCAGGAAAGTTGGAAGGGTAAGCATTAACCAATTGACAGACCCGGCAGGCTTTTGTTACCCGTTCAGTTATTTCTTTCGCTCTGAGTCGGTTAGTGGAAAACTCTGTTCTTGATCCTTCAGGAATGCCTGCAGTTTCTTTGAACCAAGGTGAGTGAGTTGATGTACATTTTTAACTTAGTTTAGGGCTTTCTGAAGATGCAAGCTGGGCTCAGTGAAGTTGAGGGTTTCAGTGTCAGTGTCCTTAGATGTTATCAAAAGCTTGCTGGTGCTCAGGGGTCCATTAGAATTGGGCATCTCTCTTTAACAGCGGGTATAAAGGAGCAGATAAGGACGCAAACCCAGGTATCCATAAGCTGCATAAGCCAGCAGTCCCAAGAAACTCTCTGAGTTGTCTGCTGTTAGATGGGGGTGGTATCTGCTCAATGGATTGTTTTCTGGTCTCAGTGAGCCATCGCTTACTGCCCCTAAGGGAATAGTCCAGGAAGATTACTTCTTGCTGGCAAATTTGGGCTTTTTTGGCAGAAGCACTATACCAGAGTTGAGCAAGCTCGTATAATAATAATTGGGTTCCAGACTCACAGTTTTTCTTGGTGTTGGCTGCCAGTTGCAGGTCATCGACATATTGAAGCAGGGTGACGTCAGGGTGCATAGTTCTGAAGTTGTTGGGGTCTCTGTGGAGGGCTTCATCAAAGAGAGTGGGGGAGTTTTTGAACCCCTGTGGGAGTCTAGTCCATGTTAGTTGACCAGACGTCCCGGTTTCTGGGTCTACCCACTCAAAATCAAATAGCAACTGACTATCTTTATGCAGAGGCAAGCAAAAGAAAGCATCTTTTAAGTCCAGAACAGTATACCATTTCCGCTCATGGTTCAGAGTGTAAGCAGATTGTACAGATTATGTACTGTGGGGTGAATGTCCTGCACTCTGTTGTAGATCTCTCTTTGGTCTTGAACGGTGCGATAGTCCCCGGTTCCTGGATTTTTATACTGGTAACAGGGCAGTGTTCCAGTTCAAATGACAGGGCCTTAGGACCCTTAAGGCCAGATATTTCTGAATATGGGGCCTTATCCCATCTTTAGCTTTTTTGCTCAGAGGATATTTTTTGACATTGATGGGGGGGCTGAAGTTTTTAACTCCACTGTTATTGGAGGATGTTTCACGGCTACGTGTAACCCAGCAGTTTTTTTCCTAGGCATCTGCATAATCTGTTATCCATTTCCGGGGTAGCTTGCCTGTTTGATCAGTCTTGGGGGGTTTGACAAGTTGATGTTCATCTTCTACTGACATAGTAAAAGCCGTGACTATAGGAGTTTTTACTGAAAAATTTAGAAATTTCACTTGGGGGCCTTCAGGGTTAAAAGTTATTCTGGCCTGGAACTTTTTGAGCAGATGTGTGCCCATCAATGGGGTCGGGCATTCTGGGATTACTAGGAACGAGTGATGGATTTTTTCTTTCCCCAGGTCCATGGTCCTCTTAGTTGTCTAAGCCCCATATTTACTCCCATTAGCCCCTTGAACTAGAGTCCTTTTTGTTTGATAGATGGCCCAATGGGGCCTTAAGGGCTGAGTATACTTACCCTGTATCCACTTCAAAGTTTAACCCCCCCAGCGAGTACTTTGTGTTCTTTTGGCCGGGCCAGCTACCTCCAAGGAAGGAGGGGCTGTGTGTGCCGTGGGGTAGTCACCTGGAGGGCGCTGGGCTGGCCTATATTCCTCCAATGGTGGAGAGTCTGAGTCAGCAGCAGGGGAATCACTTAGAGGGTGTTTGGGGTTGGAGGACAAGGGCAGGGCATAAGGAGGGGGAAGAGAGTCCAGTAGAGTCTTGAGACTCAGGGACAACAGAGGGTGGAGGAGGGGGAGCAGAGGGTTTGAGAGATAGAAAAGTGGGAGAACCAGTAGGAGCGGGGACAGGGACAAGGAAAGGCTTCAACCATGGAAGAGGAGATTTGCAGAGGTCCTGCAAACTAAAGATATATTGCTGTTGATCTGGATGGCTATGTGGCCCCGGCTGAAAGACAATATCTCTGAGTTTTTGAATTAGTGTGAAGTAGAAAGATCCTTCTGGGGGCCATCCGACTCCAAAGGTGGGTCATTCTGAGACACATAGAGTCTTCCAGATCTGACGTTTTACTGAAAAAAAGAAGATTCTGAGCCTTTAAGCAGACTTTGGTCCAGTGATCAAGGTTCAGGGACAGAGGCATTGAAGTGTTCTGTCCCATATGAAAGATACACAAATAGTGAAAGCAATGACACACGACTCAGACAAGACAAGACAATAAAGACAGGCAATGGACGTCCAATACTGAGAACAGGACTGAGTAGCCAGGAAAACCTGATGGGCTGACAATACCGAATCCAAAACAAAATATCACTGAGTTTAGGAGACTATTGTTACTCGGTTTCCCGAGTTCTCTGGGGCGTCCCCCAGAGACGTGGCCTGTGGCTCTGTGACACTTCTGTCAGCCACCGTCAGAGAGAGCTCATGCTCATCACCAATAGCCATTTTGCCCATCCATAACCTGAAACCTGAAACAAGAAAGTGGCGCCTTACTTAACCTGAGATGAGCCTATTGGGGGTCTCTCGTCCAACGCTGCTGGAACTCGCTGGGGCCCTCAGATGTAATGGTCAGGCGACCATTGGAGGAAGAGACCACCAAGACACTGTCTCATGCAACAGCAAAGCACCCAAAATTCTGGGGCTCAGACCTCACTTGAATAGAGCAGAGAGCACTGAGAACAGCTTAAGCAGAGCTTATATACTTTTCTTGAAGAGGGCAGGGAGGGAAGTTTATTGATGGGTCAGGGCAAGTGGGCGGTTTGCATGTAAACGGGTGAGGGTGTACATTCTGCAGTTTGGCAGTTGGGGACAGCACATTCTGGGAACAAGATTAGCAAAAAGTTTTCAAGATTTCAAGAGTGTTTTCTTAAGCATACAGAAAAACAGGAAGAGACAAGTACCTATTTTATTTATTTTCAACAAAGCCTAAATGGAAAGTGAGCATGAATTACTAAAAACATTCATGTCCAGGTTTGCCTAATGCTCTCAAATGTCAATTCTATTGGTGACTACATATTTCTTTCTTCCTAAGGTTATATATTCAACCTCAACCCTGTTGAAAATGCCTAATCCTATGACTCACTTAATAATTTGCCTGATTTCCTAAGGTCTCTATTGATACCTCCTTTCCTACATATTTTCCCAAATTCATTATTGTGACTGACACTTAACATGGGCTGACATTAATATTCACTCTCTAACCGAAACCCTATTGGTAAAGAACTTTTTTCCAAATCTTATTCTCACCCTTCTTTCTAAACCTACTGACTATCATCCTAATTCCACCGACTATCCCTTTTTGACTGGAGGTTCTCTTCGACATTCAATCATCCAAGGTACAACGTCCTATGCCATTGTGTATGGATTTATCTGAGACATTTGTGCAGAAAGTATAACATTGCTAAGTATCCCAATGAAGGTCTCAATGCCCTTCTGGGATGCAAATCTTACCTAGATTTCTGTTTCCATAATTTTAACTCACGTCTATATTCTTATAAATATCACAGATTCCCAATACCATTATTCATCCTGCAGAATGATTCCTAACCCAAATCGAAACTGTTATTAACCGTAACCACACAGTGATCTCTCAATCTAACTTTAGAGAAGAGCAGGGACAGAGTTGGCCTTAAAATATAGGGATGTAGGGGATCTTCCACTTGCTGAGAACCTCAAAGGTCCATGCAGAAATGATCCCTGAAGAAGATGTAGGCAGCTATGAAGGACCTGAGAGAGCAAAAGTCATCTTCCATTGCCAAAAAACCTGGTCAGGATGAAGGGATGTGGCTGAATCAGCCTCTCTCTTAATGTACAGGAGACGGACCAAACCAGGCCTTTGTGGAGCGCTGTTTCTTGGTGCCTTTGATTTATATATCATTCTAACTTGTGAAAATGTCACAGGAAGTAGGGGCAGCCTCCATCTCATGGAACCATTGGAAGCAACTGTTAGGACAATGTGTTTGCCAAGGCAGTGACCTCATTAAATTCCTGAAGGAAGTAACCTACCTCACTTCCTTGGTGATGGAACACTTTAAACTTGGGATCCAGGAAGCCAGGCACTGAGAGCCAATCCAAGTCCCAGTCCCAGTGGGCTCACTTGTTTGGTGTTACTAAGGACAGAATCAGTCTTTCTTGGTACCTACTGATGTGAGGATGGCCACATGCCAGGGACCTTTCCTGAGAAAGTAGGTAGTGGCTCTCCACATGCTCCTGACAACGTCACAGAGTTGGCCAAGGAGACCAGATCTGAGAATGGATAGGCCATATCAGGGGAACATAGTATGACCCACCAGTCAAAGGACACTCTGGATAGTTACAAACCTACTTGGGGGAAGGAGGTGCCTTTGTGGGTGTGGGTGTGAGTGTGTGGTTTTGTCTCATGTTCTGAGAATAGGTAGGAAAGGTGGTTTGTTTGGATTGGAATGGACTTTTTCTAGTAAATTGTTTGACAAGGCGAGTGTTTCTATGTCTGTTTCTCCCACTGTGTCCGTGGTTGTAGACATTAGAAAAGAAAATGCATCAATGGATGTTTCCTGTCTTGTAGAAAGCTTCCCAGCATTCATCCTGCCCAATTAACGCATGGACTGTGACTTGCCTTATGGATGGGCAACACCTACTATCTTACTACGTTTCTGTTTTCTTCCTGAATTCTGGCCACTCTCAAGAATTGGCTCATGGTTTTGTGTCCAAGATATGTACCACCTCCAAGCACTGTGACTTGGCCATGTACATGATAACTGAAGGGAATGGGAGGATCTCAGAAAACTCAGATATCAATGTGACCAGTAAAGTCTCAGTGGAGAATCCTTGCTTTGGGCCATTTGCTTACCTATTGCTTCATTGCCCTGAATGTCAGGAAGGTCTTTGCCTCAGGCCACCCCTTTGTGAAGCCTTAAGAAAACAGTTTTCAAATGGAAATGAATGGGCATCACCTGTGGCTCTTTGCTTAATTGCTTCCAAAAGGGATGTGTCTGAATCAGCCTCGTGAACCTGTGTGAGGCTGCTGCTTAGATTCTTAACACCTGATGGATCTAAGGTAAGATTCCATGTGTGCTACAAATACAAAATGGTCAAAATAGCAGTCATTGTGTATGAAGTCTCTCGCCATCTTCTGTAAGGTTCCTGACCTCCATCCTGGCCTGCAAAGGCTAGACCATAGATGCTTGGGTTTTTTCATGACTCCCATTCATATAAAAAATTTATACCTGGCAGTCAGTAGGCCTCAAATTGGAGAAGTGGAGCAGTAATAAGGTCAGGCCTATTTGATCACTCCTGGTTCACAGGAAAGGTGTTTAGGCCACACTGACCTTAGGCAACATAGGGGCGAGGGAGCATATTTTGGACAGGGTCTTGGACTTCACCCCTTTTGGAAACGTCCAGCCAGAGGATTTGATGAGTGTCTACATGGAAGAAGACGAGGGCTATGTGAAAGTGTTTTGGTTTTAATTGTGGTCATTTGTGTGGCAGTTGGAAGACATAACTGTGTCCACCATGGCTTGAACTTTGGTGTGATTCCCCTTAGAGACTGCGTTCTGGACCTGACCTCAGAGAAGAATTGCCATGAATTGTGTTGGGATTTCAGGAGGCCACGCATGAGAGTCCCCATTGGAAACTGAGATATAGGCCCAGGTGGCTCTCCACAGAACACTGGGAATCTCAGCTACGATATCACATGATTTTATTCTGAAAGACTTGGCAACCATAGTTGAGATTCAAAACACACATGGACCTAGCATTGTAGACCTCAATGGGCCTGGCTTCATGTGACCTTTTGGCCACTCCATGGGAAGCCTTGCCTGTGAGAGTCCTCCAGAGCTTTCATTGAAATGAAATTCCTCACCATTTAATGGTTCCTGAAAGAATTGAAACTCACAGTGCATCCAACTTCATCCTTGAAAAATGGCTAGATAAATACCATGAACTTTTTGAAATTCTTATGACCAAGTGGCACTGAAGAACATTTGGATGTCCAGTTGCTGATCATGAGTGTACCAGAGAGTGCCTTGATTGACTGGGTTTCATGAAAATGGTGTAGAAGAAAGAATCCTGTATGTTGGCGACTGCTGAGTAGTGACCCAGAGCTGTGTTGTGCAGTTGTGTCATAAAATATCTCTGGTGGGGCCATTTGGATCTGCCATTGACTTCCAAATGTCTTGTGGCAGACATGGTACAGCCAGTAATCCCTATATGTCTGATCTCTTCATATAAAGGCATCTTGTTATATTTAGAGGTTTCAGGGCCGTGTTTAAAATCAGGTTGCAATGGTTGAGGGGGCAAGCTATGTGGGATATAAGCCTCATTGGTGGATTCTCCTGGAGACCCTGACCCACCACACGTGTGAGAAATCCCTCCAGCACTGAGTCCCTGTTGATCTCCTTGTATTTCATGAAGCAAATACTAAACCCCCAGTGCAGCAGCAAGAAACACCATGAAATGTGGAAGATGCGCAAATGGCTTCACATACCACATGGGGAGACACTTAGCCTTCAGTGACAACAGTTTCCCTACAAAGAGAGAATTCTGCACTCCTGCCTCATGTTCATTGGAAAATAAGAAACCATGTCCTCCAGGTCACATAGATGCAGACCCAGCTCTGATGGTCTCACTACAAAGAAGCTAAAGCTCCTGACAACAACATATATTTCAAGTGCCCAAGGTCAGGGAGAGTTTCTCAATAAGTTTTAGGCCGGCAGAGCTCCATGTTTGTGGAGTGTTTACCTGTTTGACCAGGACAGGAGAAAAGACCACTGACTCCAATTAAAATCAAATTAAAGCAAGCTTATTATTTTTCCACTGGCTGAGCTGCCTATCCCTCTCAAAATGGCAGAAACAAGACAGCAACCCCACCTTTCCTACAGCCCAGCTTTATAGTCCAGTAAGTTACACAAAAGGGGGGTTACAGATAACAGAACTCGGAGAAGCATCACGCTATTGCTAGTTTACAATTTTTTTTTTTTTGCTGGCCCCATCATCAGAATTTATGAGGACCATTAGAGACTCACGAGAGTCGTTGTCTGGCCAGAGAAGGCCAATATTTATGAGGTGTCACTAAATTTTCAGAGAGGGCTGCTATCTGGTCAGAGAGCCAGGCATGGGTGAGTTCAAGGCACGGACAGGCATTCCAAGCAGATTCAGAATTTGCAGTAATTTATAGGAAAGCAAAATTATCTTTTCATGACTTTGTGGCAAGATGGCTCCCAATTTTAATAAATGATCAGGTTGGGTTTATCATTCCCCCCCCCATTTTTTTTTTGCTTTTTAATATTTTTTAAATTAATTTTTATTGTAGGTTGTTCAAAACATTACATAGTTCTTGATATATCATATTTCACACTTTGATTCAAGTGGGATATGAGCTCCCATTTTTACCCCATATACAGATTGCAAAATCACATCAGTTGCAGAACCATTGATTTACATATTGCCATTATGGTGTCTGTTGTATTCTGCTGCCTTTCCTATCCTCTACTATCCCCCCTCCCCCCTCCCCTCCCCTCTTCTCTCTCTACCCCCTCTACTGTAGTTCATTTCTCCCCCTTAAATTTTTCTCCTTTCCCCTCACTTCCTCTTTTATGTAATTTTGTATACCCCTGAGGGTCTCCTTCCATTTACATGCAATTTCCCTTCTCTCTCCCTTTCCCTTTCACCTCTCATCCCTGTTTAATGTTAATCTTCTTCTCATGCTCTTCGTCCCTACTCTGTTCTTAGTTACTCTCCTTATATCAAAGAAGACATTTGGCATTTGTTTTTAAGGGATTGGCTAGCTTCACTTAGCATAATCTGCTCTAATGCCATCCATTTCCCTCCAAATTCTATGATTTTGTCATTTCTTAATGCAGAGTAATACTCCATTGTGTATAAATGCCACATTTTTTTTTATCCATTCGTCTATTGAAGGGCATCTAGGTTGGTTCCACAGTCTTGCTATTGTGAATTGTGCTGCTATGAACATGGATGTAGCAGTGTCCCTATTGTGTGCTCTTTTTAGGTCTTTAGGGAATAGACCGAGTAGGGGAATAGCTGGATCAAATGGTGGTTCCATTCCGAGCTTTCCAAGAAATCTCCATACTGCTTTCCAAATTGGCCGCACCAATTTTCAGTCCCACCAGCAATGTACAAGAGTACCCTTTTCCCCACATCCTCGCCAGCACTTGTTGCTGTTTGACTTCCTAATGGCTGCCAATCTTACTGGAGTGAGATTTGCAACAAAATGAAACTGAATCCCTTACTCTCGCCATGCACAAAAGTTAACTCAAAGTGGATCAAGGAACTTGATATCAAATCAGAGACATGGCATTTGATAGAAGAAAAAGAGGCTATGATCTACATACTGTGGGGTCGGGCTCCAAATTCCTCAATAGGACACCCATAGCACAACAGTTAATAACTAGAATCAACAAAAGGGACTTACTCAAACTAAAAAGTTTTTTCTCAGCAAAAGAAACAATAAGAGAGGTAAATAGGGAGCCTACGTCCTGGGAACAAATCTTTACTCCTCACACTTCAGACAGAGCGCTAATATTCAGAATATACAAAGAACTAAAAAAATTAGACAATGAGATAACGAATAACCCAATCAACAAATGGGCCAAGGACCTGAACAGAAATTTCTCAGAGGAGGACATACAATCAATCAACAAGTATATGAAAAAATGCTCACCATCTCTAGCAGTCAGAGAAATGCAAATCATTCCCCCTTTTTTAATGTGTCCCTTCCAAATTTTTGATAGGGTAGGGAAAGAGCAATGAGGGAATTTTAATCCCTCAGGTAACAATCTCCAAATTTTTAGAACTCACCCAAAATTGGATTCCTGGTTTTACCTGACTTAATTAATTACTTATATTGATATTCTATTTATTTTTGGCTCCATAGTTGTAAGATGAGAGGCGTCACTCATTTTGGCTTCTTCTGAGCTGAGAGAGAGTGACGTGAGTGGGCACAGTATAAGGGACATGAGTTGCTTTTTAGAAGTCAGTTGAGGAACATGAGTTGCCTTTTAGAAATCAGTTCGTTTTGAAGTCTGGTTGGGGAAGAACAGGTTGTAAATTCATCTGGGGATGGGTTCTTCTGTGTGAGAAACAAGAACCATGAGTACTGAAAAAATGTTGCAGCAGCTGGAACATGTCACTGTATAGAAGTTCCCTCAGCAGGCTTTAATATTCCCAGTTATCAGGACTGTCAACTTAATATTTAACATTTAGTGTTACAGTTATCCCTCTCCATAAGATACAGTTTAATGATTTAATATCATCTGATCTTGCAAAATCATTTTACTAGTATGACCTCTGTTTGTAATAGAGAAACCTTTAATTCTGTTACTCAGGGCTGGATAATCGTACTAGCAAACACCAACCCTACCTGTAGGTTAGGAATATCTGTAGGCCTTAAACTAAAAATTTCTGCCTCTGGCAGCTCCTCTTGATAGTCTCTTTTTATAGTTATCAGGCATTCCTTTCTGGGAATCCTTCTTTGTAGCCTCCAGTCTTACTTATTTTGGGAGGCTAACATAATGTGTATAAAAAATTATTATTATTATTATTAATATTATTATTTAAAATGCCCAGGAATGGCTGTATTTTGGTTTTAACTGTCTTTCCTAAGTGTTTATCATGAAACAGTCAAACTGACTTTTGTTTCTATCTATTGTTAACAGTCAGCTGAGCTTTTATGGGAGTCATTCCTGGGGAAACTTGAGAGCAGCTTCTCAGTTCTGCTAGTGCCATTTGCGCTAGGTGGGTCCAGGTCTTGCTTGACCATGTGGCTACCCTTGGAAGCATCAGGGATGTCTCCCTTCTCTGATGACTCTCCTCTTCTTAGCAAATGCACTGATTGGCTTTCTGTTCTCCAGGGGTCTCATTAATCTCCCTAATTGGGAAGATATGAGGCCCAGAGTTGCAAAGGTCTTTGAGAAGTCCCTTGTTCCCTGGATTCAGACTGACTCAGAGGGCAAGAGCCAAATATTGGTTTTCTTGTCCCTTTTCATGTAACTTTAATATAAATCCTAATCTTAATCATCCAGCAAATAAATTTTAACAGCCTTATATTAAGAGTACTGGGCTTTAATGTCTATAACTTTATAATTATTTATCTTTTTTATTAACTGGGATCTGTATTATTCTGTCTGTCTTGTAGGTGATGACTTATTATCTTAAATTAACCCATGTTGTGTTCTTAAAGCAACACTTCTGTAAAACACTAACAAGGAATCTTTAGATCACTTATAAGGAAATTACAAAATAAAATTTTTTAACAAGAGTAAAAATACTTAGTTCGTGTAATAGCTACCCTGACGTTTTAAGCTGAGTTATACATTATATCCCCTGTTTGAGATCCTAGAAATCTTGACAGAAAAAAAAAAACAACTTTTGAACATAACTTTAAATGAAATAATATCTGACCTACTGCTTTCGTAGTCATTCTCACATATAGTAAGATGGGACACAGAGCCTTATCTCAGGTAAGGCAGGGCTCTTTATAAAACTTAAGTGTTTTACTTCTAAAGATGATCTTTGTTTTTTTAAATATCATTTTACAAAGATTACATATATTATTTGAGGTCACATGAACATTAGTTAACACCATATGATATCACATTTAAAACATGAATTTAAGAAAGGCTGAAAGTTTTTAACCTTTATATAGATTAGACTCTCATTAACATAAAAATACATTTAAATTGTTCCCCAATGTAAAAAGTAACATACAACTTTACATATCTTATTGATAAGAAGTAAATGAATGCCCAATATATTTTTTTACCATACTACTTCAGAACACCAGCTTGAAATAATGCTCTTTTAAAGTTTCTACCTTACAGATTCGTATACCTGAAAGATATGAGCACACTAATAGCATCACAATTACATTGAAGTTTCTACATTAACCAAGTTTAGCTTTTAAATAAATGGCAGTACAGTGCTCTAAAATAACAGTTCTTATTTAATCAGTTGTTTAATTTTTATGGTTGCTTGCTCTAGAAAAAATAAAACTTAATAAACACAATGTTATGGGTAAACTTATGTTTTAAGAAATTTTTGTCTCTTTAACACATGACTGATTATTACAATCTTATACAGACATTAGTACAAACTTATACAGACCTTAGTAAATCAATCAGATATCTAACAAAAGTACTCATGAATGAGTAATCCCATATCAAATTTACTTTACTTATTTATCAATATATTAGACAAATATATTGAACAGTGTAAACCATTTTTTTGTTGAAGGAAAAGTCTTAGAACCAAGGCATATTAGAACATTTGTAGACATTAATATTTTATTAGATTTTTGAACACCTAGAAAAACTTGTAAGCTTAAATTTAAAGACATTTATTTTTATCTCTTTATCCAATTTAAATTCAACTATTTAAATCACTTGAATTAAAGATCTTTGGATCCACTTTTTAAAATTTGTTTTTATGAGCGTTTTTGTTTTAATGAGTGCTCTTTATAAATGTTAATTTGTGTATCATATATATGATATACGGACAAATGAATATATAGACATACAACACATACCAAAATTGTGCACACATAATAAGAGTAAAGGCCTTGTAGCTTTTCCAGGTGAAATATCCATTGCAATGTTTCAAAAACTACACAGTTAGTCAAAGATAGAACTGGTCAGAAAAACATCATCCTAGGTCTTTAGGATCAAAATCATGAGTTCAAAAAAAAAATAAAGAATCTAAGGAAAAAATAAGAGTCCTAGAAAAATTGACTGGCCATTAATTAGTAAATACCATACAATTTAATTTTTTTTAGGCCTCAGATCACTCTCCTACTGAGCTTGCAGGCCTCTTTCATTTGCCATTCAACATAAGTCCTGGCTGAGGTCTGGAAGGAGCAGGAAAAAGCTGCTATTCTGAGCAGACACCTCAGGCCTAAGGCATTTCAACCATAATTTTCAGGTTCAGATGTTGAAAATTATAATACAATTTTAAGACAAAATTCACAAAATTTTATGATACAAGTTTAAGACACAGTTTACAAAATTTTACATCTTTATATCTTGTTTTGTCAACAGATACCATACTATGATTTACTATCCTTGTCCAAATTAATGCACTGGTAGACACAGTGACATTTTCCCAGGCTACCCAATTAAAAATTGGTGAAAAAAAAGCCTGAATGATTGGGAAGTTACTTGCCAACTTGGAAGTAGAGTTCTCTAGTTTTCCATCCTAAGTATTTAAGTTCTCTGGCATGAATTATCTGAAATCATAAACTAAACAATTTCCTAAACCCGACTTTTAACTGCAAGATTGTGCAATGCTTCAAAAACCCATTCAGATGCCAGATTGTTACAATAAAACATCATCATTTAGATACACATTCAGCTAAGATCATTCCCAAGAAATGATTTATAATATCAACACATTATTGCACATGTCTTAAAGGGCCAGAAACAAAGACACAAGAGAGACTGAAAGGAGCTCCAGACTATGGCTTACAGCCAGAAGCCTTTAAACCAGAGCAGATAAGAGAAAAATCTCCTACACCAGTGGCACCATAGATTTTCCCACAAGGGAACCAGATGTTTTCACAGAGGGACAACCTGAAATGTAAAATCAAGTGTCTCCATGGTGACTTTACTGTATTTAGTGTCCCCTTTTTCTTTTTCTCTTTTTTAAGAAAACAGAGATGGCAAAATCCTTACAGTGCAGGGAAGGAAGTAGGTAATTCTCTGAAGCAACAGGGCTTGGGCAGCTGCTGGAAGTCCCTCAGTCCCTCCTTTCACTTACAGGATTAGCTCCTCTTGTTCGGTTCCACCCCAAGCACGCTCCGTCTCCTAACATTTCAGTAGTCAGCTCTCAAAGAGTTCCGGGGTGTGGGGGGTACCAAAAATTGTAACTTAAAGTTTGGTTCCTGATTTTGAAGCCAATTAATACCAATTTAATAATGAGGACAGGGTTTGAGAAAAAGAAAAAGGGAGATTTACTGCTTTGCTAACAAAGGAGAAAAACAGGGGTCTCTGCCCAATGGTTGTGATTCTATCGATCTGAAGGGACAAGGGGTTTTAAGGAGTTTCACGTGTTAACCTGGGAGATACTCAGTTCTTAGGTCCCCAGCAGGCATTGCCCTCTGCAGTGGGTGTGCTCCAGGCAGCCAGCTAGGGGTTTCTCTCATCCTGCTTAACAAAGGGTATTAAAGTTCATCACAGTTCTTTAAAACACAGTCCAAATGGGTGTCAGTTTACTTGCTTTATTACCCATTTTCAGTTAAGTTTTACCACAGAAATCACACAACAAAACACACTAAAACAAACCAAAAAAAAAAAAACATATGAAACACAGAACAAAACACACAAAAAAACAGAAAACCAGCGCAGAAACAGAAAAACAGAGGAACTATGCAACGTCTTGCTAAAGCTCTGGGATAGGAGCTCCTGCGTGCCCATTGGCACCTCTCTATGCTTTCAGAGGAATTCCCTACAGAACATAACAGAGGACAGAATGATTCTCGTTACTGTACCAGACAGGAGTATATGTGTGTCTCCCCAGGACACCACTCTGTCATCAGAAGAGATCTCCCTTTACCGGATATCAGATGTTATATAGGCGCCAGTTACCTATGGAGGCCTCCTCCACCATGTGCTTGCTAATAGTTTTAGGGCGGTGGTTCACTGCAGTGCTCCCTGGACCAAAATCTCACACCAAGGCCTTGGAAATTGCCTCTTCATGCCGGAGCCCTGGAGGGAAGGCCAGCTTCAGAATTTCCAGTAGTCTGGTCTTGTGATCTATTGGGGCAGGGTCATCTCGATGGGAAACTACAAAATATTACACCAGGATGCAAGAAAAGACCACTGACTCCAATTAAAATCAAATTAAGGCAAGCTTACTATTTCAAAGTGGATCCAAAGATCTTTAATTCACGTGATTTAAATGGTTCGATTTAAATTGGATAAACAGATAAATATAAATGTCTTTAAATTTAAACTTACAAATTTTTCTAGGTGTTTAAAAATCTAATAAAATATTAATGTCTACAAAAGGTCTAATATACCTTTGTTCTAGGACTTTTTCTTCAACAACAACAAAAAAAATGGTTTAAACAGTCTCCTACTCTAAGCCATTTTCTACCATCAATGGACCCTTCAGGGGGAAACCATGGACACAATTCTCCTATGTATGAAAAGAATAATTTTAAGTCCTTTTTCTTAACATGTGCCCCCTATGTCTTGAGGGCCTCCTTGAGGCCTGACAAAAACAAATCATGTGACGAAACTGCTTGTCCCATGGTGGGTCACTCACCATGTGTCATCCCCACTCTCCTCCTGGATCTGTCTTTCGGTGGTGTCTGCTGAGGCAATCGCAAGCTCCGCTTTTTTAAGACTTCCCTGAGGACAGGTTTCCCCCTCAGTCAAAGGCTCGAGCCCCTATTGATCCTCAGGCAGAGGATCAAAAGGCATCTGTCATGATGGCCTTCATTGGGCAAGCTGCCCTGGATATTAAAAGAAAGTTACAACTCTTAGAGGGATCACAAGATATGACTTTGGGAGATTTAGTCAGAGAAGCCGAGAAAGTATACTATATGAGAGAAACAAAGAGAAAGAAAGGGAGCAAAGGGAAGATGAGAGATGCAAAAGACAGACTAAGGCATTGACTAAGGTCCTGGTCACAACAATAAATAGGCCAGAAATTAACAAACAGGAAGACAGGAATGGAAACCTGGGCGCACGCCAGAGGCCACAATGGAGTTTAACTCAGCATTAAAAAATGGCAAAATCATAGAATTTGCAGGGAAATGAATGGCATTAGAGCAGATTATGCTAAGTGAAGGAAGCCAATCCCTAAAAATCAAATGCCAAATGTCTTCTTTGATATAAGGAGAGTAACTAAGAACAGAGTAGGGATAAAGAGCATGAGAAGAAGATTAACATTAAACTGGGATGAGAGGTAGGAGGGAAAGGGAGAGAGAAGGGAAATTACATGGAAATGGAAGAAAACCCTCAGGGTTATACAAAATTACGAACAAGAGGAAGTGAGGGGAAAGGGAAAAATACAAGGGGGAAAAATAAATTACAGTATAGGGGGTAGAGAGAGAAGATGGGAGGGGAGGGGAGGGGAGGGGGGATAGTAGAGGATAGGAAAGGCAGCAAAATACAACAGACACTAGTATGGCAATATGTAAATCAATGGATGCGTAACTGATATGATTTTGCAAACTATATACTGGATAAAAATGGGAGTTCATAACTCACTTGAATCAAAGTGTGAAATATGATATATCAAGAACTATATAATGTTTTGAACAACAAACAACAAAAGTTAAAAAAACACATGGAGAACTATTTCAACAAAAAAAATTGACTAGATTTATAACTCCAATTCTACATAATGCAAAAGGCAAGTCCAATTATACACCATGCCTCCTCTGAAATGCTTGTATGTCTATTCATTTTGGGTTATTTTTCTCCATTATATTAGGATTAGGAGTCAGAATATAGAGTCTAGTAGGGTATGGGTTAGTGGGAGTGATTCAGTATTTCGAATGAAAATTAGGAAAATCAATCCAATGTTTATGCAAATATGTGCTAAAATAATCATCCCACTCTCATCAAGAACAATGCCTTGACATTACCTTCGCCCCAAGTTAGACACAATTAGAGGAGAAGAGTTAGAAAATCTATAAATACTTATCTGGAATGGAATATGCTCAGGAGTTCACAACTTTGGGGGTGGTAGAAGAGTTTCCAAAAGTAAGGGACAGGGTAAACACTTCACAAACATGGTGCTCTGCTGACCGGAAGACTTATGAGAAACTGCCTCTGAGTTTGGGCACTGGATATATATGTTGTAGTCAGGAGCTTTAGCTTCCTTTGCAGTGAGACCATCAAAGCTGGGTCTGCATCTATGTAACCTGGAGCACATGTTTTCTTATTCTTTAATGAACATGAGGCAGTAGTGCAGAATTCTCTCTTTGTATGTAAACTGTGGCCAATGGGGGCTAAGTGTCTTCCTGTGTGGACTCTGAAGCCATGTGGTCATCCTCCATTTTTCATGGTCTTTCTAGCTGCTGCAATGGGAGTTTGGTGTTTGCTTCACGAAATACAAGTAGTTCAACTGGGACACAGTGCTGGAGGGAGTTCTGTCATGTGTGGTGGGTCAGGGTCTGCCAGGAGAATGCACCAACCAGTCTTATATCCAACATAGACTTCCCCCTTGTCCCTAGCAACTTGATTCTGAACATTGCCCTGAAACCTCTCCATATAACAAGATGCCTTTACATGCAAGGGTCTGCTGGCTGCACCATGTCAGTCAAAAGCCATTTGGAAGCCAATGGCCAATCCACATGACACCAAAACAGATGTTTAATCACACACCTGCCCACCACTGTTCTAGGCCCACTACTCAGCAAATTCCAACTTACTGGCATCTCTGTTCTACACCATTTTCATGAAACCCAGTGATTCAAGGCACTGTCTGGTACACTCATGATCAGCAACAGGACATCCAAAGGTTCTCCAGTGCCACCTGGTCATGGGAATTTCAAAAATTTCATGGTATTTATCTAGCCATTTTTCAAGTATCAAGTTGGATGCACTGGTTTTTCAATTCATTCAGGAACCATTAAATGGTGAGGATGAAAGCTCTGGAGAACTCTAAAAGGCAACGCTTCCCAACGAGTGGCCAAAATGTCACATGAAGCCTGACCCATTGATGTCTACTCAATGTGAGTTCAATATGTGTTTTGACTCTTTACTATGGTTGCCAAGTCTTTCAGAATAAAATCGTCTTATATCCTGGTGGAGATTCCCAGTGCACTGTGGAAAGACACCCTGAGACTAGATCTCAGTTTCCAAGGGCGACTCTCATGTGTGGCCTCCTAAAATCCCACCAAAATTAATGGCAATACTTCCCTGAAGTCAGTTCCAGAACTCAGTCTCTAAGGGGAATCACACCAGAGTTCAGGTCCAGGTGTACCCAGTCATCTCTTCCAACCAGCACACAAATGACCACAATTAAAACCAAAACACTGCCACATGGCCCTCATCATCTTCCATATAGACACTCATCGTAACATCTGAATGGAATTTTCCATGAGGGGCGAAGCCCAAGACAGTTTCCAAAATAAACTCCCTTGCCCCTCATTTGCCTAAAGTCAGGGTGACCTAGACACCCTTCCTGTGAACCAGGAGTGATCAAATAGGCCTGCCGTTAATACTGTTCTGATTCTCCAATTTAATCCTACTGATTGTCGGGTATAAATCCTTTATGTGAGTTGGAGGCAATAGAATACCCAAGCACACATGGGATCTTTCTTAAGATCTATCACCTTCTGAGAATCAAAGCCCCAACCTCACACAGGGCCAAGAGGCTGATTCAGACACATCTCTTTCCAAAGCAGTTAAGCAAAGATCCACAGGTGATGCCCATTCATTTCCATTTGAAAAATGTTTTCTTCAGGCTTCAGAAAGGGGTGGCCTGAGGCAAATACCTTCCTGACATTCAGGGCAACATAACCATAGGTAAGCAAATGGGCCAAAGCAAGGTTTTTAAACTGAGACTTTACTGGCTACACTGATATCTGAGTTTTCTGAGATGTTCCCATTCCCTTCAGCTATCCATTACATGGCCATGTAACAGATTTTGGAGGTGGTACATATCTTGGCCACAAAACCATGAGCCTATTCTGGAGAGAGGCCAGAAATCAAGATGTGTAGAGGACCTTAGGAAGATAGTAGGTGTTGCCCATCCATAAGGCAAGCCACAGTCCATTTATAAAGTGGGCAGGAGGAATGCTGGGAAGCTTCCAACTAGACAGGAAACCTCCATTGATGCATTCTCTTTTCTAAAGACTACAACCACCAACACAGTGGATACACAGACATAGAAACACTCGCCTTGCCAAACGACTTCCTAGAAACAGTCAACTCCAAACCATACAAACCACCATTCCTACCTATTTTCAGAACATGAGACAAAACCACAAACTCACATCCACATCCACAAAAGCACCTCCTTCCCCCAAGTAGGTCTGTGACTATCTGGAGTGTCCTCTGACTGGTGGGCCATACTATGTTGCCCCAAAATGGCCTGGCCTGTCTCAGATCTGTTCTTCTTGGCCCACTCTACGAAGTTGTCAGCAGGCAGCATTGAGCCAATACCTGCTATCTAGGGAAAGGCCCCTTTTCTGAGCTCTACTGGCATTTGGCCATCCTCATATCATTAGGTACCAAGAAAGACTGACTCTGTCCTTGGTAAATCCAAACAAGTTCGACCACTGGGACTGGGACTGGGACTGGCTCTGGGTGCCTGGCTTCTTGGATCCCAATTTTAGAGAGTTACATCACCAACGAAGTTAGGTAGGTCACCTCCTTCAGGAACTGAATGAGATCACTGCCTTGGCAACCACTTTGTCCTAACAGTTGCTTTCATGGGTCTCATGAGATGGAGGCTGCCCCTACTTCCTGTGACACTTTGACAAGTTTGAATGGTATATCAACAATGGCCTCCCGGGAACACCTCTCCACGCAGGTCTGGTTTGGTCCATCTTCTCTACATTAAGAAAAGAGAGGCTGATTCATACACATCCCTTTGTTATCACAAGGTGTTTGCCATGGAAGATGGCTTTTGCTCTCTCAGGTCCTTCATAGCTGCCTACATCTTCTCCAGGGATCATTTCTGCATAGAAATTTGAGGTTCTCAGCAGGTGTAAGATCCCCTACATTCCTGTATTGTAAGATGAACTCTGTCCCTGCTCTTTTGTAATGTTAGATTGAGGCAAGAGTGTATGGTTAGGGATAATAACAGGATCGATTTGGTTTAGGAATCATTCTGTGGGATGAATAATGGTATTGGGAACCTGCAATATTTATAGGAATACAGAGGTGAAATATAAGTATGTAAACAGAAATCTAGGTGAGATTTGAAGCTCAGAAGTGCATTGGGCAATTGATTGCGATACATAGCTTTAAATTACGTTCTGCACACATGTCTCAGATAAGTCGATATACAATGCCATAGGACTTGTACCTTGGATGATTGAATGTAGAGGAGAACATCCACTCAAACAGAGATAATCAATAGGATCAGGAAGATAGTCAGTAGATTTTGGAACAAGGGTGAATTTAGTATTTGTACCAAAAGTTCTTTAGCAATTGGGTTTTGGTTAGAGAGTGAATATCAATGTCAGCACATGTGAAGGGTCAGTCACAATGATGAACTGGGGAAAATATGTAGGAAAGCCGATATCAATAGAGACATTAGGAAAACAGGCAAAGTACAGGGTGAGTGATAGTATTAGACATTTTCAACAGTTTTGAGGTTGAATATATTAGGAAGAAACAAATATGTAGTCACCGATAGGATTGACATTTGAGAGCGTTATGCAAGCTGGACATGGATGTTTTTAGTAATCCATGTTCAGTGTCCATTTAGGCTTTGGTACAATCACACGTGTGAATTTTGCATTTTGCGTCCAGAATATTACTGTGATAACATGCATATTTAGATCAGGTGACATGAGTATTTCTTCCTCTATTACTGGGAGCAATATTTTGAAAACGTATAAATTAGTATTGGGGGTACAAAGAGGTGTACCCTGTGTCTATGAATATAGATAATGCATGAATAGACCATACTGTGAATAAATAATATAACTGGTTCCACTTTAAATCATGGATTGAATTGATATCAGAAAATATATAAGAAATCTTATATTGATATACAATCATTCATTCCAAACAGTTATACATCTAATTGTGAAATGATAGTTATGGTTTATCATGAAGGGTGTGTGAGTTTTGCTTAAACAATTATAAAGAAAATCGGAAATAATATGTTTGGAAAGAAGTCTCACGAATAGACCAGTTAAGAAACCTGGAGTAATGCATGTGTTCTGAAGCAGGAAGTGATTGAAAGTGAAACAAATGCCTATAAATTTGCCAACTTGTGCAAGAAATATATACCCTCTGATGTGCATAAACTGAAGAAATAGTAATGTACCAGTGTTGAATAAAAATGAACATCAAAATACAAATCATGTCCCATAAGAGTCTACTTGCATTGCTGTTAAACTGGGGCAGTTACTGTAGAAATATTAGGATAATGCCGCAGTCTTGCTGGGCACAATCAGGAGCCACTTGTCAAAAGAAACTAACTTTATTTTTAAAACCACACACGCCAAACAAAACAGCCTCTCAGGAAAAACCCTCAGAGCCCCAACTGCCACCACTGGCTTCCCAAAAGCCTGTTCCTCCCACACAAGCCTCTCTCCACCTCCCACAATCCTCCTGCTCTTGAGGCCGATTGGCTAGGTCATGTGGGCAAAGCCAAATAAGTCCCCTAATGAGCAACTCCGTGGTCTGAAAGGGCAGGGAAACAGCCCAATGAGCATCACCGCAGAGGAGCCAATCAGCTAGATGTTGCTGTGAGCCAATCATCAGCCAGCAGCTGGAAGTTTGCTGGCTTCTGGAATTTTGCTGGGGCCCCTTCGGATGTGGCTCTCAACATCTCCCCCTCTCTGTTTAAACAACACACATGTGGCTTAGGGACAGTGCCTGCCTTAGGTTGTCCAATAGTACATATGGTCCTTACCCGTTAAGTTGGTACCATTGCAATTGGATCTTACCCATCACTGACTACCGGTCCAGTTTACAGCAACACCTGTGGAGAGGTCTTTGTACCACCGGGGGGTGGTGAGGTTCTTTGCCTCACCTCTAATGGCCCCCAAACATTAGCTGGACGATAATGACACACAGAAGAGAGGAAGATACACCAAGCCAATTGACAGCTCCTTTTGGAAAAATTGTACCACCGATGACATCATCAGCAAATATACCCGAACACTACCACAAGTCGCTGCACAAACAGGTAGTTTACAATGCATACAGGAGAGTTCTCAATTTGTCTAGGCAAGTTCTGCAAGCATTTCAGTGATGGCTATTGCAGAAGCTGTAGATTGGTTTTATCTTTGATTTCACCAGCACTTGGATGAAGATAGGAATTTTGGCAATAATGGCTAAAGAAAAATTATGTAACATTCCAGAAGGCACTGAAAGAAAACAATTTTCTTAACTATTTACATTGTCTTGAAGATAATTATTAAATATAATGAAAAGGAAAGGTGAAAGAAAGGAAACAGATCTGTTAACCTCCTTTTTTTCAAATTTTAAAACAAATCTCAACAGCTCTTTACCCAATTTAAATTAAACCATTTAAATAATGTGAATAAAAAAATATTTGGATCCATTTTTTTTATGAGCGCTCATCATATATCATATATGGACATACGAACATTCAAACATATAACACAAAACACAAGTGTGCACACATAATATAATACATACAACACATAACCTAATAGTAAAGGCCTTATAACTTTTTACACGTGAAATCTCCATTGCAATGTTCAAAAACTCTTTTGTCAAAAAATAGAACTGATCAGCAAAACATTAAACTAGGTCTGTATGAGCTCAAAAAACAAAATAGAATGTGGGAAAGGGCAATAATAAAATAGATAATGAAAAAAGCATCCTGGTTCTATCTCAGATGTAAGGATAGTCAAACTGGAATTTTGGATATCAGCTGATAAGGCCTTGAGTCAAATCATCTTCTTTTTGGATGTGCGTTGATATGTCTTATAAAGAATAGATCTTTTCTGTCCCAGATTAGACTTTTTATATTGGAAAGTAAAGAGAAAACAGTAGAGAAAGGAGAAATCTTACCAGCAACTTTAAGGGATACTATAGCATTAACTATATACTGACTATCGGAAAATAAATTAAATACAGAATATTTAAATATCTCAAAAGCTTGTAATACTGCATTAAGCTCTACCTTTTGAGCTGATTGTTTGGGTACTAAAAATTTATAAGTTTTATCAGGTATAACTATTGCTGCTGTACCATTATTTGATACATCAGTGAATATATTTGAAGCATTCATGATAAGTGTTTTTCTTCTCAATTTTGGAAAAATTACAGGATGCGATGACCAAAAAGAAAATAAAGGGTTAGATGGTAAGTGGTTATCAAATGAAACATTAGATTGGACCATGATTATTGCCCAAGTATTTAACTCATTAGCTAACTCATCAATTTGATTCAGAGTATATGGAGTAAAAATTTTATTGGAAGAAATTCCAAACACTCCCTTTGCTGCTTTAATTCCTTTGAGTATTAATTATCCTAAAGCCTCAGGATACCTAGTAAGAATAGTGTAAGGAGAATAAGATAAATGTATCCATAATAATGGACCTTCTTGCCAAAATACTCCTGTAGGAATATTTTTTGTTGGTAGTACAATAAATAATAAAGGCAAACTTATATCAATTCTATCCAAATGCATATTTTCCATATATGTTTCATTGATTTTTATTGCCTTTCTTGCTTCAGGTGTTAACATGCAGGGTGAATTTTTATCTGATAGACCTTTTAGGATATCAAATAAAGGTCCCAACTCTCCTGTTGGTATACCTAGATAAGGCCTTATCCAATTAATGTCTCCTAATAACTTTTGAAAGTCGTTATGTGATTTGAGTTGATCTACTCGTATTTGAATTTTTGGTGGACTGACCATGGTTGAGGATAACAGAACTCCTAAATAATTAATTGGAAAATTTAATTGTACTTTATCTATTGCTATCTCTACATTATAATTTTTAATAAGTTTGTAAGTGTGGCATAACTTTCTAGCAATGTGTTTTTAGCTTTGTGTGCTAATAATACATCATCCATATAGTGAAATATTTGTGTTCAGAATTTTGATTTCTAAGTGGCTGGATTACTTTGTTAACATAAATATGACACATAGTTGGGCTCTTAGCCATCCCTTTAGGGAGTACTTTTCATTCATATCTCTGATCAGGACCTTCATGATTCAGTGCAGGGATAGTAAAAGCAAAACCTGGACTATCCTTAGGATGAATTATAATTGAAAAAAAAAACAATATTTAATATCTATAACTAAAACATACCAGGTTATTGGCAAAGCAGACAATTGAGGAATCCCTGATTGAGCAGGTCCCATAATAACCATCTCATTATTAATGGCTCTAAAATCTTGCAATAGTCTCCATTTACCAGATTTCTTTTTGATGACATAAATGGGAGTATTTTGGGGATATACAGTCGGTTGTATATGTCCTTCTGCTAATTGTTGTTTTACCAGGTCATGGACTGCTTGTATCTTTTCTTCAGTCAGGGGCCACTGAGGAACCCATACTGTCTTTCTGATTTTCAGGTAATTTTTATTGTCTCAGTGGCCCTTTCTGAAAATCCAACCCATGTCTCTCTGTTCCTTGATGTATTTGTATTGGTGCTGCTATGACTTATTCTTGTTTTTCTAATCTTTTTTCTTTCCTAAAACCTTGTCTAGTCATAATAGTGGCTGCATTTTGGTTGATGTTATTTGTTAATGTCAAACCTAATTGATCTAGGACATCTCGTCCCCATAAATTTATGGGAGGATGATCCAATTCATATGGCTGTATAGTTCCTTCACATCCTTTAGGATCATTCCTATCTAATACCATTTTACTTCTATGGGGATTAGTCGCCACTTATAGGCCTCGAAACGTTTGAGTGGCTTGTTGTAATGGCCAATGTTTTTGCCATTCTTGACGAGAGATGATGCTAATGTCTGCACCTGTATCCAGTAGCCCATTCAATTCATGCCCTTGAATATTTAGTTTTAGCATGGGGCGAGAATCTAAATTTAAAGAAAGCATAGCCAAATCTACACCTGTGGAGCCTAATCCCTTGGAACATCTTTCTACAGTACGACTGGAAAATTTATCATATAGGCTGGGTATTATTAGTAACTGTGCTATTCTATCTCCTTGTGAAATTACTGATATGTCCTTTGGAGAACTGGCTATAATTTTTATTTCACCTTCATAATCGGGATCAATCACCCCAGGACTTATCATAAGTTCTTTTAGAGTAGAAGAGCTGCATCCCAATAATAAGCCCATGGTTCCTTTGGGAAGAGGTCCTTTTACCCCTGTGGGAATGATTTGAACTCCCATCTCTGGAGTTAGTACTGATCTGGCAGAGGCACAGATGTCCAACACTGTGCTCCCTCTGGTTTGTCTGATGAGGGATCTGATGGACAATGTGTCCTGGGCACTACCCTGTTGGGGTTGCTGGGTTCCTCCAGTGCTCTGTATATTTGTGGTTTGGGGCCCCGGAGCATTGGAACCCCCTGTCCATTTATTTGGCAATTGAGCCCAATGCCTTTCTCCATGATATCGTGGATAAACACCTGGTCCTTGTTCATTTTTTGATAATTGAGTACCCTCTATGGTGGTTTGAGAACAGCACTCATTAGCCCAATGTCTCCCTCTATGGCATTGTGGCCAAATACCTGGTATTCTACTCCTTTGATACCTAATATTGTTAAACCCTCCTTCTATGGGCCAATTCCTTTTAAAATGTCCTGTTTCTTCACATTGGTAGCATGTTCTTGGTCTGGCATCTAAAGCCTGTTTTACTGTAGCTGCCACAATTTGCCCTTGTTCATTAATGTATCTGGCAACTAAAGCCTGTTTTACTGCAGCTGCCATGACTTGCTCTTGTTCATTAATGTCTCTACATAATTAAATCAATGTGTTTAAATCTTCATTTTTCCATGGTCTAATGATATCTCTGCAACAACAATTCGCTTGCTCATAAGCCAGTTGTTTTAGTAATGGCATTGCTTGTTCTGTATTCCCAAAAACTCTGGTAGCTCTTTGAATAAGCCTATCTACAAATTCAGCATAAGGTTCATTAGCTCCTTGTATTACCTTAGATAATTGACCTTGTAAACCTCCATGTTCTTGTAAAGTCTTCCATGCCTTAATTGCATCTACACCAATTTCTGCACATACACCATGATCATATGCAATTTGCTGCGGCTGATCTTCATAAGGTCCCTTTCCTAACAACATATCTAGATTTCTCTGAGGATAACCAGCTCCTGCATTTCGCCTAGCTGTCTCCTTTCAACATTCCTCATTGGCAACCTTCCATAACATGCATTGTCCTCCATTTAGCACAACATTACACATATTAGCCCAATCCACTGGCTTCATGTTCAAGTTGTTAATGGATTCGACCATGATTACATTGAAGGGTGCTTGAGGACGATAGGTTGTTACAGCCTCTTTTAGCTGCTTCACTGTTTTGAAATTTAAAGCATGGTAAACACGCTGCCCTCCTCCCTCAAATACAGGGCATGTTAATATTTGAGATCTTTTCTCAGGATCCTAACTATCAACTGCGGGAGTTGGGGGCCTCCCAGCATAAGAAAGTGGCCTTGTTAGTTGGACACTTATGTCATCTGGTGATAGAAAGTTGTTAGTAGCAGTCTCCTGTTGTAAATTTCCCCTGATGTTTTATACTGTTTTACACTTTCTTTCTCTGTCAAACTAGCTTTAGAGGCCTTCTCTTTTACTTGAATTTTTTCCTCTGTCTGACTAGTTCGAGAGACGTTCTCTTTTACTTGAATAGTTTCCTCTATCTGACAAGCTCGAGAGACCTTCTCTTTTACTTGAATTTTTTCTTCTGTCTGACTAACTTGAGACACCTTCTGTTTTACTTGAATCAATATGTCTTCTTCTTCCTCTACCATTGACTGAACTGAAGGCTTTGAACTAAGCAAACAAGATATGAATGTCCACAATGGCAATGTGCCAACTGGCAGAATCCCTGGGCTTTTCTTTTCTATTCTTTTTAAATCTGCACCATGATGGTTCCATTGTGATATATTTAACAATTCCTCCTTAAAAAGCCATGGTCTACATTTTTGTATTGTATCAACAATTGCCATGACTGCTCTTGATTTTACTGGGATGCCTCCTTCCTCTAACAATTTACTTAACACTTTTTTGGTTTGTTTTTTTACTAATTTTTGATCCCATATTTCTACTATAATACAAACCAACAAGATAACACCAAACAAAAAAAGAGATAGAACGAAATAAAAATGGAACAACAAAAAATTATTATAGCCTTTCTCCCTATCTGTTCCTCAGACACAAATAGTTTTTCCTCAGATGTGAGCAGTTTTTCTTCCATCTCACTCATCTCCAGGGACAGGCAACTTAAAACAAAATAGGAATCATAAAATGGCTACCCATCCTCTCGCCCTGCCCTCAAGAGCGAGCAGTTTACCTTATCAGTTACCCTCAGTCGCTCCCCATATGAGCCACCAAATGCCGCTGTCTGGCTGGGCACAATCAGAATCCACTTGTCAAAAGAAACTAACTTTATTTTTAGAACCACACACGCCAAGCAAAACAGCCTCTCAGGAAAAATCCTCAGAACCCCAACTCCCAACACCAGCTTCCCAAAAGCCTCTCCCTCCCACAAACGCCTCTATCCACTTCTCACAATCCTCCTGCTCTTGAGGCAGATTGGCTGGGTCACGTGGGCAGAGCCAAAAAAGTCCCCCAATGAGCAGCTCCATGGTCTGAATGGGCAGGGAAACAGCCCAATAAGCATCACCGCAGAGGAGCCAATCAGCTAGATGTTGCTGGGGCTGCTGTGAGCCAATCATAAGCTGGAAGTCTGAAAGGCGGGGAAACATCTCAATGAGCATCTCCAATGAGCATCACCAAAGAGGAGACAATGAGCTAGAAGTTGCTAAGGCCGCTGTGAGCCAATCATCAGCCTGCAGCTGAAAGTTTGCTGGCACCTGGAAGTTTGCTGTGGCCCCTTCGGCTGTGACTATCAACAGGATACGTATGCACCATTCACTGAAGTTAGTTTTCAGTAATAGAAAACAAATATGAATTTCAGGTGGATGAATATTTCTGAAAATAATCTTGTGAAAAGTTGATTATAAATCCACATACTTGAACATGAATGAATTTAGGGAGTGTAAATAAGACACATATATTTCATATTTTGAAAAATCTGGAGAGTGTGTATGTGTGTATACACACACACACACACACACACACAAATTTTAAAATGTAGCAACATATATGCCAATCCAAATTCACCATGAAATATACATCATTCACAGATCTAAAAATATTCAATTTACTTAACAGGGATTTATGTATAATGTTGTTCTCCTAGGAAGCTCACCCATAGGTTCAATTTTCAGTTCCAACAGCATCTAGGAGGAGTGATCTCTTCTCAAAATTTGTATCTGCCAAATCAGCTACCGCACAAAAATATACACGTGATAAAAGGTAGGATTCTTTATGTGCATATAAAATAGATGTGCTGAATAGTCTACAGTGAAAGGGAGACAGGAATTCACATATTTGTTAACTTTAAAAACACATGGAGGACTATTTCAATTAAAAATTGACTAGAATTATAACACCTACTTGCAAAAGGCAAGTCCAAATATATACCATGCCTTCTCTGAACAGCTTCTATTTCTTTTCTGTTAGGATTCTTTTTCTCCATCATATTAGGATTAGTAGTCAGATTCTAGTACAGTATGGGTTAGTGTCAGGGATTCAGTATTTCAAATGGAAAATAGGAAAATGAATCCAATGTGTATGCAAACATATGCTAAACAAAAATCTTTCCACTCTCATCCAGAAAAATGCCTTGACATTACCTTCGCCCCAAGTAAGACACAATTAGAGGAGAAGAATTAGAAAATCTGTTAATACATATCTGGAATGGAAAATGCTCAGGAGTTCACAACCTTGAAGGTGGTAGAGGAGTTTCCAAAAGTAAGGGAAAGGGTAAACACTCCAGAAACATGGAGCTCTGCTTGCCTAAAGACTTCTTGAGAAACTGCCTCTGAGGTTGGGCACTTGAAATATACGTTGTTGTCAGAAGCTTTAGCTTTCTTTGTAGTGAGACCATCAAAGCTGGGTCTTCATCTATGTGACCTGGAGGATGTTGTTTCTTATTTTCCTAATGAACATGTGGCAGCAGTTCTGAATTCTCTCTTTGTAGGTAAACTGTGGCAACTTGGGGCTAAGTGTCTCCCTGTTTGGACTGTGAACCCAGTTGGTAATCCTCCAGTTTTCGTGGTGTTTCTTGCTGCTGCACTTAGAGTTTGGTATTTGCTTCTTGAAATACAAGGATTTCAACTGGGGCACAGTGCTGGAGGGATTTCTGTCACATGTGGTGTGTCAGGGTCTGCATATAAATGCACCAACCAGGCTTCTATCGCACATGCTTGCCCCCTTGACCATAGCAACTTGATTCTGAACATTGCCCTGAAAAATCTCCATATAACAAGATGCCTTTACATATAAGGGTCTGCTGGCTGCAGCATGTCAGTCACAAGCCATTTGGAAGCCAATGGCAGATCCACATGGCCCCAACACAGATGTTTTATCACACACCTGCACATCACTGCTCTAGGCCCCAACTCAGCAGTCTCCAAATTACTGGCATCTCTGTTCTACACCATTCTCATGAAACCAAGTCAATCAAGGCACTGTCTTGTACACTCATGATCAACAGCATAAGATCCAAAGTTACTCCAGTGCCATCTGGTCATGGAAATTTAAAAAATGTCATGGTACTTATCTAGCCATTTTTAAAGGATGAAGTTGGAGGCACTGTGGGTTTAAATTTATTCAGGAACCATTAAATGTTGAGGAAGTTTATTTCAATGAAAGTTCTGGAGAACTCTCAGAGGAAAGTCTTCCCAAAGAGTGACCAAAAAGTCACATGAAGCCAGGCCCATTGAGGTCTACAATATGAGGTCCATGTGAGTTTTGACTCTCAACTATTGCTGCCAAGTCTTTCAGAATGAAATCATGTGATATCCTGGCTGAGATTCCCAGTGTTCTGTGGAAAGCTACCCTGGTCCAAGATCTCAGTTTCCAAGAGCGACTCTCATGCATGGCCTCCTAAAACCCCAACACAATTCATGGCAATACTTCTCTGACGTCAGTTCTAGACCTCAGTCTCTAAGGGTATCACACCAGAGTTCAAGCCCAGGTGGACCCAGTCATCACTTCCAACCACCACACAAATAAACACAATTAAAACCAAAACACTCCCACAAGGCCCTCATCCTCTTCCATATAGACACTAATCATAACCTCTTGCTGGAGTTTTCCATGAGGGGCGCAGCCCAAGACAGTGTTCAAAAGAGCTCCCTTGCCACTTATTTTCCTAAAGTCAGCGTGGTTTTTTACCATTTTTGTTTTGGATACACACATGGAATCTTTCTTTAGATCCATGAGGTGCTGAGAATCTAAGCCACAGCATCACACAGGGCCAAGAGGCTGAATCAGACACATCCTTATCCTAAGCAATTAAACAAAGAGCGACAGGTGATGCGCATGCATTTCCATTTGAAAACAGTTTTCATCAGTCTTCCCAAATGGGTGGACTGAGGCAAAGACCTCCTGACATTCAGGTCAACAGATCAATAGGTAAGCAAAAGGCCAAAAGAAGGGTTTTTCCACTGAGACATTACTGGTCACACTGATGTCTGTGTTTTCTTAGGTGCTCCCATTTCCTTCAGCTATCCAGTACATGGCCATGTCACAGAGCTTGGAGGGGTACATATCTTGGACACAAATCCATAAGACTATTTTGGAGAGTGGCCAGAATTTAGGAAGAAAACCTGAACTTAGGAATTTAGTAGGTGTTGCACATCTATAAGACAAGCCACAGTCCATTAATAAATCGGGAAGGATGAATGCTGGGAATCTTCCTAATAGACAGGACACATCCTTGATGCATTCTCTTTTCTAATGTCTTCAACCATGGACACAGTGGAATACATAGATAAAGAAACACTCACCTTGTCAAACGACCTACTATAAAGAGTCCACACCAAACCAAAAAAAAACCCGCCTTTTCCACCTATTCTCAGAAAATGAGACAGAACCAAAAACTCACACCCACACCCACAAAGGCACCTCCTTTCCCCAAGTAGGTCTGTGACTATACAGTGTGTCCTCTGAATGGTGGGCCATACTATGTTACCCCAAAATGGCCTGTCTTGTCTCAGATCTGTTTTCTTTGGCCAACTCTGTGAAGTTGTGAGGATCCATTGGTGAGCCACTTTCTGCTTTCTCAGGAAGGGCCCCTCTTCAGAGCTTTTCTGGCATTTGGCCATCCTCACATCAGTAGGTACCAAGAAAGACTGACTCTGTCCTTGGTAAATCCAAACAAGTGAGACCACTGGGACTGGTACTGGGACTGGCTCTGTGTGCCTGGTTTCCTGGATCCCAAGTTCAGAGATTCCATCACCAAGAAAGTGAGGTAGGTCACTTCCTTCAGGAACTGAATGAGGTCACAGCCTTGGCAACCACTTTGTCCTAACAGATGCTTCCAAGGGTCCCATGAGATGGAGGCTGCACCTACTTCCTCTGACATTTTCATAAGTTAGAATGGTATATCAACCATAGGTACTGGGGAACAGCTCTCCACAGAGGCTTCGTTTGGTCCATCTTCTCTACATTAAGAAGAGAGATTCTGATTAAGACACAACCCTTTATCCTGACCATGTTTTTTTGACATGGAAGATGACTTTTGCCCTCTCAGGTCGTTCATAGCATCCTACACATTCTCCAGGGATTATTTCTACATGGACCTTTGAGGTTCTCAGCAGGTGGAAGATCCATACATTCCTGTATTGTAATACCAACTCTGTCTCTGCTCTTCTGTAAAGTTAGATTGAGGAACAGTGTATGGTTAGGATTAATAACATGTTCAATATGGGTTAGGAATCATTCTGCTTGATGAACAATGTTATTGGAAACCTGCGATATTTACATGAAAATATAGGTGAAATATAAGTATTGAAATATAAATCTAGGTAAGATTTGAATCCTAGAAGGGAATTTGGCCTTTGAGTGGGATACTTAGCTTTGAATTATGTTCTGCACATATGTCTCAGATAAATTGATATGCAATGGCATAGATCCTTGTACCTTCGATGATTGAATGTAGAAGAGAGCATCCAGTTAAAAAAGGGATTTTTGCTAGGATTAGGAATATAGTCGGTAGGATTACGAAGAAGATTGAGTATAGAATATGGACCAAAAGTTCTTTAGCAATAGGGTTTCTGGTAGAGATTGAATATAAATGTCAGCACATGTGAAGAGTCAGTCACAATGATGAACTGGGGAAAAAAGTAGGAAAGCAGATGTGAATAGAGAGTAGGAAATCAGGCAAATTATAAAATGAGTGAGAGGTTTAGACAGTTTCAACAGGGTGAGATTGAAAATGTAGTCTTAGGAAGAAACACATATGTAATCACCAATAGGATTGACATTTGAGAGCATTAGGCAACCTGGACATGGATGTTTTTAGTAATCCATGTTCACTTTCCATTTAGGCTTTGGGACAGTCATAAGTGTGACCTTTGCATTTTGTTTCCAGAATATTACTGTGATAAAATGTATATGTAGATCAGTTGACATGCATATTTTTTCCACCATTTCTGGGAGCAATATTTTGAAGATATAGAAATTATTGTTGGGAGTACACAGAGGTGTACCATGTGTCTATCAATATATAGACAATGCATGAATAGACCATACTGTGAATAAATGATATAACTGGTTTCACTTTGAATAATGGATTGAATTGATATCTGAAAGTATACAAGAAATCTTATATTGATGTACAATCATTCATTTAAACCAGTTTTACATCTAATGGTCATATTAGTGTTATGTTTTATCATGACGGGTGTGTCAGTTTTGCTTCAAAAGTGATAATGGAAATCGAAAATAATGTGTTTGGAAAGAAGTGTCACAAAAAGAGAAGTCAAGAAACATGGAGGAATACATGTGTTCTGAAGCAAAAGTGATTGAAAGCAAAACAAATGTGTATATATTTGCTAAATTGTGGATGAAATATACATCCTATGATGTGCATTAACTGGAGAAATAGTAATGTACCAGTGTTGAATAAAAATGAACGTCAAAATACACATTATATCACATAGGAATCTTCTTGCATTGATGTTAAACTGGGTCAGTTACTGTATAAATATTAGAATTTTATTTTGGTGTTATAATACAATTTATTTTAGCACTAGCATGCCACAGAATGTAGAAGAAAGAGCAATGGATTTTTAGTTATAACACTAATAATCTAGCATTTAATGATTATTTTGGGGAGTCTAGAATTTACATAAGGCTATGCAACATAATTTTTTGTATTTAACATTCATAAAATCTTGGAATTTTGGTAATATTTCTCCTTTTTTAATTTTTTCAGTTGTTGATAGACCTTCATTTTATTTATTCGTATGTGGTGCTGAGAATATAACCCACTGCCTCACACATGCTAGACAAGCATGTTAACACTGAGTCACAAACCCAGCCCCTCCACTTTTATCTTTTCATCAAACACTCCTCTCCCTCTTCTTTACTCACTTTCTTCCTCATTTTCCCCCTTCTCTCTCTTCCTTTTTCATTTTCCCTCCATAAGTATTTTTCTCTCATAGCATTACAAACAGTACTATGCTATGAAATTTACATTTAAAACTGTTTTTTATAGTCATTCTTTTCTTGAGAAAATTTAAAAATTATAACCACCTGATAAATATATTACAATACATTTATTATGCATATGTATCTATATTCATGCATATGTGTTACATATATATATATATATATATATACATATATATTTAAAAGTACTTTGATTAGCCTGTTAGAAATAATATAGACCAAGTCTTTCTTAATTCTCAAGTCTTCCAGAATTAACATCTTACAGTGAAAATCAAATAAACATATTTAAGTAAACAGGTATCATTCTTATTTATCAATACTGATAATTTAAGGTTTTTATATCACATTTAGCTGTAATATGGCATATTAACTCTTTTGAATTAGAGAATTTTTTTTTTGAACAACCTATTATTTAAGGACCATATGCACTGACATTTTAAATGGCTTTCTTGTGATTTCACTTTCTATCAATTGCATATTAATTGCCAAATACTTATTTTAGTAATTTTCATATTCATAATTGATATAAAGTCAATTGATTAATTCTTTTTGTAAGGAGTTACTAATTACAGTAGGGACAGTATTAATAATTCTAAATCTTTATAAAAATGGTACAAAAATATTTTCATGCAAAATTATGTATAATTGCATGCTCTAAATGTTTGATTGTTGATACATATAATAAAGAGCTTTTGATGAGTCTCTTCCCCAGTAAAACAGAAAATGCAAAGATATAGTTGGGTATGTATGTCCAAACAAACATATGGAAAAATACACATTATCATCTAGAAACTATTAAATAAAAGATGAAAAGAACAATCCAACACATTGTACCAACTTGTCAGATGAGGTAGTATTCTGGAAGAATAGCCTAAGTCTAGACCTGGTCCATGACAAAATATTCACAAAAAAATAAAATATGAAAAATATAGGAAATGCTATGAGTTTTTCTTGAAGGTAAGTGGATTATCCTTTAATCTCAATTATGTGCATTTTTAAAAGCCAGTTTTCTGGTAAAATAAATTTGTGATAGTTACAAGTACACAAAACAAAGTTTCTGCTTAGCAAAATGAATGCATCTCAACACTTTTTTAGCTGATTTGTTCCCACTCAACTTTAAACCTTTATTTATTTATTTTTTATTGGTTGTTCAAAACATTACAAAGCTCATCCTATATCATCTTTCATACATTTGACTCAATTGGGTTATGAACTCTCAATTTTCCCCAAATACGAGTTGCAGAATCACATCGGTTACACATTCACATTTTTACATGATGTCATATTAGTGACTGTTGTATTCTGCTACATTTCCTATCCCCTACTATCCCCTACTATACCCCCTCCCATCCCCTCCCATCTTCTTTCTCTACCTCATCTGCTGTTGTTCACTTCTCTCCCTTGCCCCACCTTTCCCCAATTTTCCCTACCCCATTGTTTGAAGATGCTATCCTACTTCCATTGCATGCTTTTAGCCCCTTTTTCAAATATAAGAAAGTTGTAATTTTGAGGATTGGTTTCTGTGTCCTCTATTCTGTACCATTGTTCCACCTGCCTATTTTGTTACCAGTACCACGCTGTTTTTGTTACTATTGCTTTTAGTACAGTTTGAACTCTGGTATCACTATACCTAAAGATTCATATTTTCTGTTTAGGGTTGCTTTTGCTATTCTGGGTCTTTTGTTTTTCCATCTTCTAAGATCTTCTTCTCTCTCTCTCTTTAGGGTTCTGTAGTTTTCAGTATATAAAACTTTCACGTCTTTTGTTAGGTTGATTCCCAAGTATCTTATTTTATTTGAGGATATTGTGAATGGAGTGGTTTTCCTCATTTCCATTTCAGAAGTTGTGTTGCTGACATACAGGAATGCCTTTCATTTATGCGTGTTAATTTTATATTCTGCCACTTTGCTGAATTCATTTATTAACTCTAGCCATTTCATTGTAGACCCTTTGGGGTCTGTTAAATATATTTTCATGACATCTGCAAATAGCGATAATTTAAATACTTCTTTTCCTATTTTTATGCCTTTAATTTTTTTTGTCTGTCTAATTGTTCTGGCTAGTATTTCAAGAACTAAATTGAATAGAAGTGGTGATAGAGGGCATCCCTGTTTTGTTCCAGATTTTAGAGGGAATGCCTTCAGTTTTTCCACATTTAGGATGATGCTAGCCTGAGGTTTAGCATATATAGCTTTTACAATGTTGAGGTAAGTTCCTGTTATCCCTAGTTTTTCTAGTGTTTTGAACATAAAGTGATGCTGAACTTTGTCAAATGTTTTTTCTGCATCTATTGAGATGATCATATGGTTCTTGTCTTTATGTCTATTGATGTGGTGAATGGCATTTATTGATTTCCGTATATTGAACAAGCCTTGCATCCCACGGATGAATCTTACTTGATCATGGTGCACAATTTTTTTGATATGCTTTTGTATTCGATTCGCCAGGATTTTATTGACAAGTTTTGCATCGAAGTTCATTAGAGATATTGGTGTGTAGTTTTCTTTCTTTGAAGTGTCTTTGTCTGGTTTCGGGATCAGGGTGATTTATCCTCATAGAATAAATTTGGAAAAGCTCCTTCTTTTTGTTTTTCTTGAAATAGCTTGAAAAATATTGGTATTAATTCTTCTTTAAAGGTTTTGTAGAACTCCGCTGTATACCCATCCGGTCCATGGCTTCTTTTGGTTGGTAGTTTTTGATGGCTTCTTTCATTTCTTCCTTTGTTATTGGTCTGTTTAAATTGCGTGTGTCTTCCTGACTCAATCTGGGCAGATCTTATGACTTAAAAAATTCATCGATATCTTCACTATCTTCTATTTTATTGGAATATAGTGTTTCAAAATACTTTCTAATTATCTTCTGTATTTCTGTAGTGTCTGTTGTGATATTGCCTGTTTCATCCCGTATGTTAGTAATTTGAGTTCTCTCTCTTCTTCTCTTCATTAGCATGGCTGTGGGCCTGTCAATCTTATTTATTTTTTCAAAGAACCAACTTTTAGTTTTATCAAATTTTTAAATTTTTTTTTGTTTCAATTTTGTTGATTTCTGCTCTAAATTTAATTATTTCTTGTCTTCTACTACATTTGCTGTTGTTTTGCTCTTCCTTTTCTAGGTTTTTGAGGTGTAGTGTGAGTTCATTTATTTGTTGATTTTTTTCTTTTTTTGAGGAAAGAACTCCAAGAAATGAACTTCCCTCTTAAACTGCTTTCATTGTGTCCCATCGATTCTGGTATGTTGTGTCTGTATTGTCATTTGTCTCTAAGAATTTTTTTTATCTCCTCCATTATGTCTTCTGTAACCCAGTGATCATTCAGTAGCATGTTGTTCATTTTCCATGTGATGTAGGATTTTTCCTTCCTTCTTTCATCATTGATTTCCAGTTTCATTCCATTATTATCAGATATAGTGCATGGTATAATCTCCATGCTTTTATATTTACTAAGAATTGCCCTATGGCATAATATATGGTCTATCTTTGAGTAGGATCCATGTGAAACTGAGAAGAACGTGTATCCACTTGATGATGGCTGATATATTCTATATATGTCGTTCAAGTCTAGGTTACAAATTGTGCTGTTGAGTTTGATAGTTTCTTTATTCAGTTCTTGTCTAGAGAATCTGTCTAATGCCGAGAGTGGTGTCTTAAAGTCACCCATAATTATTGTGTTGTAGTCTATTTGGCTATTGAACTTGAGGAGAGTTTGTTTTATGAACATTGCAGCTCCATTGCTTGGTGCATACAAATTCATAATTGTTATGTCTTGTTGGTGGATGGTTTCTTTTAACAGAATATAGTGTCCTTCTTTATCCCTTTTGATTAACTTAGGTTTGAAGTTGATTTTATTCCACATGAGTATGGCCACTCCTTCTTGCTTCTGAGGGCCATGTGAGTGGTATGATTTTTCCCAACCTTTTACCTTCACCCTGTGTATGTCTTTTCCTATCATATGAGTCTCCTTAAGGCAGCATATTGTTGGATTTATTTTTTTTTGATCCAGGTTACTAGCCCATTCTCTTGATTGGTGAATATAATCCATTAACATTTAAGGTTACAATTGAAATATGATTTGTTCTTCCAATCATGTTTATTTATTTATTATGTTTTAGTTTGGCTAGTTTTTACTTTTTTGGATATTTTCCTCCCCCTTTACTGAGATACCTCCTGCTGTTAGTTTTCGGCACTATTTATCAATTCCTCTTCTTGTAGTATTTTGCTCAAAATGCTTTGCAGTGCTGGTTTTATGGCTGCGAATTCTTTTAGCTTTTGTTTATTGTGAAAGACTTTAATTTCGTTTTCAAATCTGAACCTTAATTTTGCTGGATACAGTATTCTTGGTTGGAATCCATTATTTTTCAGCATTTGAAATACATTGTTCAAGGATCTTCTCGCTTTCAAAGTCTGTGATGAAAAATCAGTCATTAACCTAATTGGTTTTCCCCTGAATGTAATCTGCCTCCTTTCTCTTATAGTGTTTAATATTCTCTCCTTGTTCTGTATGTTGGCTATCTTCATAATTATATGTCTTGGAGTTTGTCTATTATGATTTTGAATGTTTGGGGTCCTGTAGGCTTCCAGGATTTGACAATCCGATCCATCTTTCATCTCTGGGATGTTTTCTAGAATTATTTTATTTAATATGTTCTCCATTCCTTTGGTTTGAATCTCTATGCCTTCTTCTATCCCAATGACTCTCATTTTTTATGACATCCAATATCTCTTGAATAGATTGCTAGTGGGATTTAAGCCTCTTTTCTGTGTTGATTATATTCTTTTCAAGTTGATAAACTTTGTCTTCATTATCTGATATTCTGACTTCTGCTTGATCTAGTCTATTTGTAATATTCTCGTTTGAGTTTTTAATTTGGTTAATACTTTCCTGCATTTCTAGTATTACTGTTTGATTTCTTTTAAGATCTCTATCTCCTGGTAAAGCTCGTTGTTTGCCATTTGAGTTTGTTTGTTTAATTCATTTTCAAAATATACTTTTATTGCTTGGACTTGCTGCCTCATGTCTTCTCTAATATTCCTTTCCATCTGAGTTAGGAATGCCTTAAGTTCTTTCCCTATCCCTGTTTCTGATGCTTCTAGGTCCTCCTGTAGAATTAAGTTGTCCTGCATTGTTTGTACTCCTTTCTTTCCCTTGTTTTTTCATGATGCTCATGTTACTTTCCAGCTCTATTTGATTGCTGTGTTTCTGTTTTATTCTATAGATTTGTTTCGGTGTTGTGTATCTCTGTTGTCTCTCCTTTGTGTTGGTAGACTATGCCTGCTAAAGTGGATTCCACTTGTAGGGAATTCCGAAGGCCGAGCTCCAGTGACGTCACCCCTCTGCTTTGGCGGGCCCAGGCTCCTTGCCGAAATGTTCGAATACGGGGATGGAACTGGACTGTCTCCAGTTGGTTTCAGCTCTAGGTCACTGGCGGGTGGGCAATCACTAGCCACCCAGTGGCGCAGTCGGTCTCCTGCGCGCCGGTGTTCTCCAGACGCCCAGTCACGCGGACAGCAGGTGGACTGTCACCTGCGCTTCTGTGTTCTCCAGCTTCCCAGTCACAAGAGCCTGGCCTCTAGTCCCCTGGTTTCTCCTGCTAGTCCTGGTTTCTCCTGCTAGACTAGATTTCCCCTGAGTGATGCTTCTCTGCAGTTCAATCTGTATTCTGGGCCTGTCATTTGTTGGGTGTGGAGGGTGTCTATTGGAACCCAGACACTCTATTGTTTTGAGGATCAGTCAGACCGGATCTCCGGTTGCACATTTGGCTTGTTTTTCAGACCCAATTACCAGATCTCAGTGCTAAAAATCTTTCTTATAGGTTTTGGTGCACCCCCATTTTGCTGTAAGTTCTTAACAAGATAGTTTTTTGTGGTTCTATCTCGTTATTCACCTGTGCAGTGGCGCGTTACACTGGGTGTGATGCACTCTATTCGTGGCCATCAGGCAATGATGAAATATTATGCTTTGTATGCAGCATTTACTGAAGTTAGTTTTCAGTATTAGGAAACAAATATGTATTTCAGGTGAATGAATAATCTGAATTTCTGAGAATAATCTTGTGAAAAGTTGATTATAAATCCACATACGTGAATATGAATGATTTTAGGGAGTGTATAATAAGACACATATATTTCATATTTTGAAAAATCTGGAGAGTGATATATATATATATATATATATATATATATATATATATATATATATACATATATATATATATATATATACACACAGAAGCACACTCACAGACATTAAAAAGTAGCAATATATATGCCAATCGAAATTCAAAATGAAATATATATCCTTCACATATCCAAAAAAATACATTTTACTGAAAATGGATTTATGTATAATGTTGTTCAACTAGGAGGCTCACCCATAGGTTGAAATTTCAGTTCCAAAAGGGTTTAGGAGGAGTGATCTCTTCTCACAATTTGTATCTGCCAAGTCAGCCACCTCAGAAGAAAGTCTGTGTGATACCAGGTAGTATTCTATATGAGCATATAAAAATACATGTGCTGAATAGGTGACAGAGAAAGGGGAGAGGAATTCACATATTTGTTAACGTTAAAAACACATGGAGAAATATTTCAATAAACATTGACTATATTTATAACTCCAACCCCATATAATGCAAAAGGGAAGTCCAAGTATACACCATGCCTTCTCTGAACTGTTTGTATTTCCATTCTGTTAGGGTTACTATTCTCCATCATATTAGGATTAGTAGTCAGAGTCTAGTAGGTTATGGATTAGTGTCAGAGATTCAGTATTTCGAATAGAAAATAGGAAAATAAACCCATTGTGTTTGCAAATATGTGTGATACAAAAATCTTCCCACTCTCATTCAGAACAATGCCTTGACATTACCTTCTCCCCTAATAAGACACAATTAGAGGAGAAGAGTTAGAAAATCTGTGAATACATATCTGGAATGGAATATTCTCGGTGTTCACAAGCTTGGAGGTGGTAGAGGAGTTTCCAAAAGTAAGGGACAGGGTAAACACTCCACAAACATGGAGCTCTGCAGGCCTAAAGACATATTGAGAAACTGCCTCTGAGTTTGGGCACTTAAAATGTATGTTGTGGTCCGAAGCTTTAGCTTCCTCTATAGTGAGAGCATCAAAACTGGTCTGCATCTATGTGACCTGGGGGACATGGTATCTTATTTTCCAATGAACATGAGGCAGCAGTGCTGAATTCTCACTTTGTAGGTAAACTGTGGCAACTGGAGTCTAAGGGTCAATCTGTGTGGACTGTGAAGCTAATTGATCATGCTCTACTTTTCTTAGTAGAGCACTGGGAGTTTGTTATTTGCTTCACAATACAAGGAGTTCAACTTGGTCAGAGTGCTGGAGGGAGTTCTGTCACATGTGGTGCCTCAGGGTCTGCAGGAGAATGCACCAGTCAGGCTTCTATTTCACATAGTTTGACCCCTTGACCATAGCATCCTGATTCTGAACATTGCCCTGAAACCTCTCCATATAACAAGATGCCTTTACATATAAGGGTCTGCTTGCTGCACCATGTCAGTTACAAGCCATTTGGAAGCCAATGGCAGATCTACATGGCCCCAACACAGATGTTTTATCACACACCTGCCCACCACTGTTCTAGGCCCACTACTCAGCAGGCTCCAACTTACTGGCATCTCTGTTCTACACCATTTTTAAGAAACGCAGTCAATCAAGGCACTGTCTGGTATACTCATGATCAGCAACTGGACATCAAAAAGTTCTCCAGTGCCACCTGGTCATGAAAATTTCAAAAATTCCATGGTATTTCTCTAGCCATTTTTCAAGGATGAAGTTGGAGGCACTATGATTTTCAATTCACTCAGGAACCTTTAAATGTTGAGGAAGCTTATTTCAATGAAAGCTCTGGAGAACACTCACAGGCAAGGCTTCCCAAAGGGTCGCCAAAAGGTCACATGAAGCCAGGCCCATTGAGGTCTGCAATGTGAGATCATGTGTGTTTTGCCTCTCAACTATGGCTGCCAAGTCTTTCAGAATAAAATCATGTGATATTCTGGCTGAGATTCCTCGTGCCTTGTGGAAAGCCTTTCTGGGCACAGATCTCAGTTTCAAAGGGCGACTGTCATTCATGGCCTCCTAAAATCCCAACACAACTCATGGCAATAATTCTCTGAGGTCAGTTCCAGAACTCAGTCTCTAAAGGGAATCACACCAGAGTTCAAGACCAGGTGGAGCCAGTCATCTTTTTCAACCGCCACACAAACTTCCAAAATTAAAACCCAAACACTCCCACAAGGCCCTCATCTTCTTCCATATAGATACTCATTATAAACTCTGGCTGGAGGTTTCCATGAGGGATGCAGAACAAGATAGTGTCCAAAGTTAGCTCCCTTGCCCCTCATTTGCCTAAAGTCGGGGTGGCCTGAACACCTTCCTGTGAACCTGGAGTGATCAAATAGTGTGCCTTTAATACTGCTCTGCTTCTCCAATTTGAGGACGACTGACTGTGGGGTTTAGATTCTTTATGTGAATTGGAAGCATGAGAAAATGCAAGCACCTTTGGGCTTGCCTCTCCTTGGCTTTAAAGAATGCATTTGACCCAAAGAATCCCTCTTCTCACTTGATGGAGGTCAGGAACCTTACAGAGGAAGGCAAGAGACTTCATCCGCAATGACTGCTCTTTTGATCATTTTGGTTTTGGATGAACACATGGGATCCATCAGGTGCTGAGAATCTAACCACAGCCTCACACAGGGCCAAGAGGCTGTTTCAGACAAATCCATTTCCAAAGCAATTAAGCAAAGAGCTACAGGTGATGTCCATTCATTTCCATTTGAAAACATTTTTCTTCAGGCTTCACAAAGAATTGGCCTGTGGTAAATACCTTCCTGATATTCAGGGCAACAGAACAATAGGTAAGCAAAAAGCCCAAATCAGGGTTTCTCCACTGAGACTTTCCTGGTCACACTAGCTACCCACTACATGGCCATATAACAGAGCTTTTAGGTGGTAAATATCTTGGACACAAAACCATGAAGCTATTCTGCAGAGTGTCCAGAATTCAGAAAGAAAACAGAAACTTATGAAGATATCAGGTGTTGCCCTTTGATAACAAAAGCCACAGTCCATTTATAAATTGGGCAAGATGAATGCTGGGAAGCTTTCTACTAGACAGGACACATCCTTTGATGCATTCTTATTTCTAATGTCTACAACCACGGACACAGTGGGATACACAGACATAGAAACACTCGCATTGCAAAACGACTAACTAGAAACAGTCCACGCCAATCCAAACAAACAGTCTTTCCTACCTATTCTCAGAACATGAGACAAGACCATGAACATACACCCACACCCACAAAGGCACCACCTTTGCTCCAAGTAGTTCTGTGATTACCCAGAGTGTCCTCTGAATGGTGGGCCATACTATATTCCCCCCAAATGGCCTGTCGTGTCTCAAATCTGGTCTCCTTGGCCAATTCTGTGAAGTTGTCATTAGCCATGGGTGAGCCACTACCTGCTTTCTCAGGAAAGGCCCCTCTTCAGAGCTTTTCTGGCATTTGAACATCCTCACATCTGTAGGCACTAAGAAAGACTGACTCTGTCCTTGGTAAATTGAAGCAAGTGAGACCACTGGGCCTGGGACTGCGACTGGCTCTGGGTGCCATTCTTCCTGGATCCCAAGTTCAGAGAGTTCCATCAGAAAGGAAGTGAGGTGAGGTCACTTCCTTCAGAAACTGAATGAGGTCACTGCTTTGGCAACAACTTTGTCCAAATAGTTACTTCTAAGGGCCCATGAGATGGAGGCTGTTCCTACTTTCTGTAACACTTTCAAAAGTTAGAATGGTATATCAACCATAGGCACCTGGGAACACCTCTTCACACAGGCCTGGTTTGGTCTATCTTCTCTACATTAAGTTGATAGAGGCTGATACAGACACATCCCTTCATCCTCACCAGGTTGTTTGCCATGGAAGATGACTTTTGCTCTCTCGGGAACTTCACAGCTGCCTACATCTTCTCCAGGGATTATTTCTACATGGACCTTTGATGTTCTCAGCAGGTGGAAGATTCCCTACATTCCGGTATTTAAAGAGAAACTCTGTCCCTCCTCTTCTGTAAAGTTAGATTGAGGTAACAGTGTATATTTAGGGTTAATAACATGTTCGATTTGGGTTAGGAATCTCTCTGCCGGATGAATAATGGTATTGGGAACCTGTGATATTTACAAGAATATATAGGTGAAATATAAGTATGAAAACAGAAATGTAGGTAAGATATGAAGCCAGAAGGGCATTGGGCCCTTGAGTGGGATACTTAGGTTTGAATTATGTTCTGCACATGTGTCTCAGATGAATTGATATAAAATGGCATAGGACCTTTTACCTTGAATGATTGATTGTTGAAGAGAACATCGAGTTAAAAAGTGATAGTCAGTAGGATTAGTAAGATAGTCAGTAGGTTTATAAAGAAGAGTGAGTATAGGATTTGGACCAAAAGTTCTTAAGCAATAGAGTTTCGGGTAGAGAGTGAATGTAAATGTCAGCATATATGAAGTATGAGTCACAATGATGAACTAGGGAAAATATGTAGGAAAGCAGATATCAATAGAGATATTAGGAAATCAGGCAAAGTGTAAAGTGAGTGATAGAATTAGACATTTCCAACAGGCTTGAGGTTGAATATATAATCTTAGGAAGAAACAAATATGTAGTCATCAATAGGATTGACATTTGAGAGCATTAGGTAACCAGGACATGGTTGTTTTTGGTAATCCATGCTCACTTTCCATTTAGGCTTTGATACAATCATGAGTTTGACCTTTGCTTTTTGTGTCCAGAATATTACTGTGATAAAATGTATATATAGATAAGGTGACATCAGTATTTCTTCCACCATTTCTGGGAGCAATATTTTGAAGAGGTACAAATTAGTAATGGGGGGACAAATAGGTGTACACTGTGTTTATGAATATAGAGATAATGCATTAATAGACCATACAGTGAATAAATAACATAACTGGTTCCAACTTTAAATAATGGATTGAATTGAAATGTGAAAATATACAGGAAATTTTATATTGATATGCATACATTCATTCCAACCAGTTTTACATCTAATGGTAATATTAATGTTATAGTTTATCATGAAGAGTGTGTGAGTTTAGCTTCAAAATTGATTATGGAAATCGAAAATAATGTGTTTGGAAAGAAGTCTCATGAAAAGACCAGTCAAGTAACATGGAAGAATTCATGTGTTCTGAAGCAGGAAGTGAAACAAATTCTTATTAATTTGCTAACTTGTGGATGAAATATATGTCCTATGATGTGCAAAAACTGAAGAAATACTAATGTACCAGTGTTGAATTAAAATAAAGGTCAAAATAGACATTAAGTCCCATAGGAATCTACTTGCATTGATGTTAAACTGGATCTGTTACTGTAAAAATATTAGGATTTGTAAGCACCATTGATTGAAGTTAGTTCTCATACTGGGAAACAAATATGTATTTCAGGTAGATGAATATTTCTGAGAATAATCTTGTGAAAAGTTGATTATAAATCCACATACATGAACATGAATGAATTGATGGAGTGTATATAAGAGACATATATTTCATATTTTATAAAATCTGGAGAGTGTGTGTGTGTATATATATATATATATATATATATATATATATATATATATATATATATATATACAGAAAAACACAAAAATACATTAAAAAGTATCAATATATATGCCAAACGTAATTTATCAGTAATATATATCATCCACAGATGAAAATATATTTATTTTACTGAACATGGATTTATGTATAAATTGTTCTACTGGGAAGCTCACCCATAGTTTTAATTTTCAGTTCCACCAGCGTTTACGAGATCTCTTCTCACAACTTGTTTCTGCCCAGTCAGCCAACTCAAAAAAATGTACGTGTGAGACCACGTAGGATTCTATATTTGCATATAAAAATACATGTGCTGAGTAGGCTAAATAGAAAGGAAGACAGGAATTTACATATGTGTTAACATTAAAAACACATGGAGGACTATTTCAATTAAAAATTGAGTAGATTTAGAATACCTACCCTCTATCATGCAAAAAGGAAATCCAACAATACACCATGCCTGCTGTAAACTGCTTGTATTTTCATTCTGTTTGGGTATTTTTCTCCATCATATTAGGATTAGTAGTCAGAGTCTAGTAGGGTATGAGATAGTGTCAAGAATTCAGTATTTCAAATGGAAAATTGTAAAATGAATCAATGTGTATGCAAATGTGTGCTACACAAAAATTTTCCCACTCTCATTCAGAACAATGCCTTGACATTACCTTCACCCCAAGTAAGACACATTTAGAGGAGAAGAGTTAGACAATCTTTGAATGCATATCTGAAATGAAAAATGTTCAGGAGTTCACAACCTTGGAGTTGGTAGAGGAGTTTCCAAAAGTAAGGGAAAGTGTAAAATCTCCACAAACATGGAGATTTACCAGCCTAAAGACTTCTGGAGAAACTGCCTCTAGGTTGGGCACTTGAAATATATGTTGTTGTCAGGAGCTTTAGCTTCCTTTCTAGTGAGACAATCAAAGCTTGGTCTGCACATCTGTGACCTGGAGGACATGGTTTATAATTCTCCAATGAACATGAAGCAGCAGTGTTGATTTCTCTCTTCGTAGGTAAACTATGGCCACTGGGTCTAAGTGTCTCCCCATGTAGACTGCTAAGCCATTAGGTCATCCTCCACTTTTCAAAACGTTTCTTGATACTGCACTCGGAGTTTGGTATTTGCTTCATGAAATACAAGGAGTTCAACTGGGACAAAGGGCTGGAGGAAGTTCTTTCACGTGTGGTGGGTCAGGGTCTGCAGGAGAATGCACCAACAGGGCTTGTATACCACATAGGTTGCTCCCTTGACCATAGAAACCTGATTTTGAACATTGCCCTGAAACCTCTCTATATAACCAGATGTCTTTACATACAGGATCTGCTGGCTGCACCATGTCAGTCTCAAGCCATTTGGAAGCCAATGGCAGATCCACAGGACCCCACCACAGATGTTTTATCACACACTTGCTCACCCCCGCTCTGGGCCCATTACTCAACAGGCTTCAAATGACTGGCATCTCTTTTCTACACCATTTTCATGAAAACCAGTCAATCAACACACTGTCTGGTACACTCATGATCAGCAACTGGACATCCAAATGTTCTCCAGTGCCACCTGGTCAAGGAAATTTCAAAAATTTCATGGTATTTATCTAGCCAATTTTCAAGGATGAAGTTGGAGACACTGTGGGTTTCAATTCATTCAGAAATTATTTAATGGTGAGGAAGCTCATTTCAATGAAAGCTCTGGAGAACTGTCACAGGCAAGGCTTCCCAAAGAGTGGCCAAAAGGTCACATGAAGCAAGGCCCATTGAGGTCTACAATGGAGGTCCATGTGTGTTTTGACTATCAAATATGTCTGACAAGTTTTTCAGAATAAAATTGTGTGATATCCTCCTGAGATTCCCAGTGCTCTGTGGAAAGCGACACTGGGCCTAGATCTCAGTCCAAGGGTGACTCTCATGCGTGGCCTCCTAAATCCCAACACAATTCATGGCAATATTTCTCTGAGGTAAGTTCCAGAACTCAGTCTCTAAGGGGAATGACACCATAGTTCAAGCCCATTTGGATCCAGTCATCTCTTCCAACCGCCACATGAATGACCACAATTAAAACCAAAACACTCCCACATGGCCCTCATCTTGTTAAATATAGACACTCATCATAAACTCTGGCTGGAGGTTTCCATGCGGGACGCATCCCAAGACAGTGTCCAAAATATTCTCCCTTGCCCCTCATTTGCCTAAAGTCAGGGTGGCCTGGACACCCTTCCTGTGAACCAGAAGTGATCAAATAGGCCTGCCGTTAATACTGCTCTGCTTCTCCAATTTGAGCACTATTGACTCTCAGGTATAGATTGTTTTATGTGATTTGGAGTCACGAGAAAACACAAGCACCTCTGCAGGACTTTGAAAAACTCATTTGACCAAAAGGATCCCTGTCTCACTTGATAGAGGTCAGGTACCTAACAGAGGAAGGCAAGAGACTCATCCACAATTACTGAATTTTTGCCATTATGGTTTTGATTGCACACATGGTATCTATCTTTAGATCCATCATGTGCTGAAAATTTAAGCCACAACCTCATACAGGGCTAGGAGGCTGATTCAAACACATCCCTTTCCAAAGCAAAGAACCACAAGTTATTCCCATTTATTTCCATTTTAAAACTGTTTTATTCAGGCTTCACAAAGGGGTGGCCTGAGGCAAAGACCTTCCTGACATTCAGGGCAACAGAACAATAGGTAAGCAAATGAACCAAAATATGGGTTCTTCACTGAGCGTTTACTGGTCACAATGATGTCTGAGTTTTCTAAGATGTTCCCATTTCCTATAGCTATCAAGTACATGGCCATGTCACAGAGCTTGGGGGTGGTATGTATCTTGGACACAAAACTATGAGGCTGTTCTGGAGAGTGGCCAGAATTCAGGAAGAAAACAGGAACTTAGGAAGTTAGTAGGTGTTGCCCATCCATAAGGAAAGCCACAGTCCATTCATCAACTAGGCCTGATGAATGCTGGAAAGTTTTCCACTAGACAGGACACATACATTGATACATTCTCTTTTCGAATGTCTACAACCATGGACAGAGTGGGATACACAGACATAGAAGCACTCGCCTAGTCAAACGACTTTCTAGAAACAGTCCACTCCAATCAAAACAACAGCCTTTCCTACCTATTCTCAGAACATGAGACAAAACCACAAACTCACACCCACACCCACAAAGGCACCTCCTTAACTCAAGTAGGTCTGTGACTATCCGGAGTGTCCTCTGAATAGTGGGCCATACTATGTTCCCCTAAAATGGCCTGTACTGTCTCAGATCTGGTCTCCTTGGCCAACTCTGTGAAGTTGTCAACAGCCAGCGGTGAACCACTACCTGCTTTCTCAGTAAAGGCCCCTCTTCAGAGCTCTTCAGGCATTTGGCAATCCTCATATCAGTAGGTACCAAGGAAGACTGACTCTGTCCTTGGTAAATCCAAACAAGTGAGACCACTGGGATTGGGACTTGGACTGGCTCTCGGTGCCTGGCTTCCTGGATCCCAAATTCAGAGATTTCCATCACCAGGAAAGTGAGGTGAGGTCACTTCCTTCAGGAACTGAATGAGGTCACTGCCTTGGCAACCACTTTGTCCTACCAGATTCATCCAAGGTTCCCATGAGATGGAGGCTGCCACTACTTCCTGTGACACTTTCACAAGTTAGAATGGTATATCAACCATAGGCACCTGGGAACAGCTCTCCACACAGGCATGGTTTGATCAATCTTCTCTACATTAAGAAAGGAGAGGCTGATTCAGACACATCCCTTAATACTGACCAGGTTGTTTGTCATGGAAGATGACTTTTGCTCTATTAGGTCCTTCATAGCTGCCTGCAACTTCTCCAGGGTATCATTTCTGCTTGTACCTTTGATGTTCTCAGCAGGTGGAAGAGCCCCTACATTACTGTATTGTAAGACAAACTCTCTCCCGGATCTTCTGTACAGTTAGTTTGAGGGTACAGTGTAAGGTTAGAGTAATAACAGGTTTGATTTAGGTTAGAAATCATACTGAGGAATGAACAATGGTATTGGGAACTCGCGATATTTACGAGAATATATAGGTGAAATATAAGTATGAAAACAGAAATCTAGATAAGGTTTGAATCCAAGAAGGGCATTGGGCTGTTGATTGGGATACTTAGCTTTGAATTATATTCTGCACAGATGTCTCAGATAAATTGATATACAATGGCATAGGACCTTGTACCTTGGATGATTGATTGTCAAAGAGAATTTCCAGTCAAAAAGGGATAGTCGGTAGGATTAGGAAGATAGTTGGTAGGTATAGAAAAAAGAGTGAGTATAGGATTTCGAACAAAAGTTCTGTAGCAATAGGGTTTCGGATAGAGAGTGAATGTAAATTTCAGCACATGTAAAGAGTCAGTCACAATGATGAACTCAGGAAAATATGTATGAAAGCAGATATCAATGGAGACATTAGGAAATCAGGAAAAGCATAAAGTGAGGGTTAGTATTAGTCATTTTCAACAGGGTTGAGGTTGAATATATAATCTTAGAAAGCAACAAATATGTAGTCACCAATAGGATTGATTTGCGAGCATTAAGCAACCTGGAAATGGATGTTTTTAGAAATCCATGCTCACTTTCCATTTAGGATTTGGTGAAAGGTTAATAAGATAGGTACTTGTCACTTCCTGTTTTTCTGTATGCTTAACAAAACACTGTTGAAACCTTGAGGACTGTTTGCTAATTTTTTCCCCAGAATGTGCTGTCCCCGACTGCCAAACAGAGAATGTACACCCTCACCTGTTTGCACGCAAACCGCCCCCTCGCCCTGACCCATCAATAAGCTTCCCTCCCTGCCCTCTTCAAGGAAAGTATATAAGCTCTGCTTAAGCTGTTCTCATTGCTCTCTGCTCTATTCAAGTGAGCACTGAGCCCCAGATTGCTAGACTCCCAATAAACCCAGGGTAACTTTTGATGTGGAGGGGACCCCAGTAAACTTTGAAGTGGATACAGGGGCAGTATACTTAGTCTTTAAGGCCCCACTGGGCCCTCTATCAAATAAAAGCTCTCTAGTTCAAAGTGCTAACACCAGTAAATATGAGAATTAGACAACTAAGAAAACCATGGACATGAGGAAAGGAAAAATCCATCACTCCTTCCTAATAATCCCAGAATGCCTGGCCCCATTGATGGGCAGAGATCTGCTCACCAAGCTCCGGGCCAAAATGACTTTTAACCATGAAGGCCCCAAAATGATATTTCTAAATCCTTTAGTATAAACTCCTATATTCACGGCTTTAAATATGTCAGTAGAAGATGAACAGCAACACTTCACACCCCCCAAGACTGATCAAACAGGCAAGCTACCCCAGAAATGGATAACAGATTACCCAGATGCCTGGAAAAAAACTGCTGGGTTAGGACTAGCCATGAAAAAACCTCCAAAAACAGTGGAGTTCAAAACCTCAGCCTCCCCAATCAATGTCAAAAAATATCCTCTGAGCAAAAAAGCTAAAGATGGGATAAGGCCCCATATTCAGAAATATCTGGCCTTAGGGTCCTAAGGCCTTGTCAATCATCCTAAAACACTCCCCCGCTACCAGTATAAAAAGCCAGGAGCCGGGGACTATCCCCCATTAAAGACATAAGAGAGACCTACAACAGAGTGTAGGACATTCACCCCAGTGTACCTAATCCGTACAATCTGCTTATCACTCTGAACCCTGAGAGGAAATGGTATACTGTTCTGGACTTAAAAGATGCTTTCTTTTGCTTGCCTCTGCATAAATATAGTCAGTTGCTGTTTGCTTGCTAGTGGGTAGACCCAGAAACTGGAACGTGTGGTCAACTAACTTGGACTAGACTCCCCAAAATGGTTGAAAAACTCCCCCACTCTCTTTGATGAAGCCCTCCAAAGAGATCTCAACAGCTTCAGAACTATGCACCCCGAAGTCACCCAGCTTCAATACGTGGATGACCTGCTACTGGCACCCAACACCAAGGATATCTGTGAATCTGGGACCCAAGCAGTATTATGTGAGCTTCCTCAACTCGGGTATAGAGCTTCTTCCTAAAAGGCCCAAATTTGCCAGCAAGAAGTAATCTTCCTGGGCTATTCCTTTAGGGGCAGTAAACGATGGCTCACTGAGCCCAGAAATCAAACGGTTGTGCAGAAACCACCCCCATCTAACAGCAGACAACACAGAGAGTTTCTTGGGACTGCTGGGTTTTGCAGGTTAAGGATTCCTGTGTTTGGGTCCTTAACTTCTCATTTACACCCGCTGTTAAAGGAGATGCCCAATTCTAATGGACCCCTGAGATCCAGCAAGCTTTTGATAATATCTAAGGACACTGACACTGTACTCCTCAACTTCACTGAGCAAAGCCTGAAATTTCAGAAAGCCCTACACTACGTTAAAAATGTACATCAGTTCACTCACCTTGGTTCAAAGAAATTGCAGGCATTCCTGAAGGATCAAGAACAGAGTTTTCCACTAACCGACTCACAGTGAAAGGAAATAACTGAACAGGTAAAAAAAAGCCTGTCGGGTCTGTCAATAGGTTAATGCTTACCCTTCCAACTTTCCTGCAGGAAAGCACCTACGAGGAACCAGACCAGGACAATTCTGGGAAGTGGACTTTACTGAAATTAAGCAAGCATGGTATGGACTTAAATATCTCCTACTCTTTGTAGATATATTTCAGGATGGATTGAAGCCTCCCCCCCCCAAAAAAAAAAGGCGCAAATGGTGGTCAAGAAGATCCTGAAAGATATTTTTCCAAGGTACGGCCTGCCTAAGGTAATAGGGTCTGATAATGGACCAGCGTTCATGGCCCAGGTAACTCAGGGGTTAGCCAGGACCCTGGGGATTAATTGGAAGTTACATTGTGCTTATAGACCCCAGAGTTCAGGACAGGTAAAAAAATTAAATAGAACCATTAAAGAGACCTAAACGGAATTAAGCTTAAAGAGTAGCATAAAAGATTGGACTATGCTCCTGCCTTATGCACTATTTCATGCAAGAAATACTCCCTCTGTTTCTTTGTGTAACCTCACCCCCTATGAAATTCTCTATGGGGCCCCATCTCCAGTAAGGGACCTAACCCTAACTCAAAGATCTAACGATCCCTTCCACACCACCTTGCTTGACAGACTTAAAGTTCTGGAAGGAACTCAGCAATACCTGTGGAAACAGCTGGCCACTGCCTACCAACCTGCTGAAGAGGGTACTCCACATCTATATCAAGTAAGAGACTTTGTCTACATAAGACAACATCAGGTGTCATCCCTGGAACCCGGCTGGACAGGACCATACCAGGTGCTACTTATAACACCTACAGTGCTAAAGTTAGACAGAATCACTTCCTGGTTCCTAATTCTCATCTCAAGCCTGTGCCCTGTCCAGAATCTGGCTGAAAAATGAAAAAGACTGGTAACATTTTCAAATTGTATATTCGCCATGTGAATAAGACTATAGACTCTCCAATTGGTCACCAGTAGTCCTAACCCTCATCAACCCGTTCAGCAGCGATGGCTGATCACAAATCCTACTAGACAAGAAGTATGGTCTATCGCACATACAGCCCACTTAGGGACCTGGTGGCCATCTTTCCACCAAGAAATTTGTCAGCTGGCTATACGTCTTTCCTATTGGGAAATCCCTGATGAAGAGGATCCCCAAAAATTCCATTAAATACTTTCCATACAATAGATAATGGAAACAAACATTATGGATGTAGGGACACGCGAGCCAGATGCAGGTTGGCTAGCCTAGATTACTATGTTTGCCTGGCGGACTACCAAAGCCAAAAACAGCCACGACTGTGTGGGGGAAAAGCCAACTTCTTCTGTAAATAATGGGGATGTGAGGATACAGGGGCTACCTGGTGGAAGCAAAACTCCTCATCAAATTCAGTACACAGCATTGGCCATATTACCAGTTAGATAACAAAAACCGATGGCCACCAGAAGGGTCTCTAGATCCTCAAATTTTGCGTGACCTTTTCAACTTCGACAAGTGCTCAAAAGTGTGGAAGGAAATTCCCCTACGTGTAGGCCTTTTCCCTCCTATGCTCAAATCCTGAACTATGCTTCTCCAATAGATACTCACCCGCAGCCTTCTGCCCCAGACTCTCTGCTGTCACTCCCACATCAGCAACCTGATTTCTCAGCTCCAGTTACTAGATCAAAAACCCAAATTTCCGTCGGTTCTCAGACCATTGCCCCTTGCTGAGCTTGCAGGTACTGAGGTACCCTTCCACCCACTCACTCCTCTCTCCTCCTGTCAGTGCCCACACCGGGTCCCACCAGGTCCTCTTACCAGCTAACCCAAAGCTCAAACCAGCTAAGGAGTGCCCTCAGACGCCTATCAAAGATGTAATTTAAATGGCCTTTAAAGTTGCTTTGTCATCACTGAAAACAGGTTACTAAGAATTTAAAGTCCCTCACAGGCTTTTTGGGATACTCACTCCCGTCTTCCCCTCTGCTCTACCTGTTCTACTGCTCAAGTTTTGTTGCCAGGAAAATCCCAAACCCCTTTCCCATAATTCTTTTATATCTCTTTTTCCTCATCCTCAGATCCACGGAGCTGCTCTCATCCCCTGCCTTCCCTGTCTTCCCCTCTGTATCAGGCCCACAGAAAAGTCTTAAATGACCTTCTCCAGAAGTCTTCACCATGGCTGACTTTAAGCCTTTCAGCAACACAGTTCCTATAAAAGAGTTCAATGTAGATAAACTTCCTCTATTCGTGTTGCTCTGTTCTACTTGGCCACTGGCTGGAAAAATCAGCACTCCTAAGCTAGACACCCCCTTAGTAGTTTTTAACAAAATATATGAAGAAGGCCTCTGCCCTAGAGCTGGGGCTTCATAGAGATGGCTACATTTCTAAGATATAGAAGTTACCAACTGGGCTCCATGGTAACAGCTGGCAGGGAGGAAAAGAAAAAAAAGAAGAAACAAGCTCTCCCCCTCCCAGGTGTCCTTAAGAAGTTAACTTTCCCAGAACAGAGGAAAAAAAAAAAACAGAAACAAAAACTGCTTTTTGTGAACTTCTGCAGACTGTGAACTTCTGAGCCTCTTCCCTTACATGCTGGGTACAAAATTCTGAAACAACCTAAGCTTTGGGTTCAGGGATTAATTGATTACAACAGAAGCAATGCCCTCTAAATCCGGATGCAACCAAATAAGACTGTTTCCCTGTCTTCTGTGCAATCTTAGGTACCTTGCCTTGTCCATCTCTACAGCAGTACAATTCTATACACTTAAACATTGTTTATGTTTTCATAAAATGGTCAACAGATGTGATTAATTATGTAATGGTGCAGATGTTTTCCAGAGTGCTCTATCATGACGCAGGTACATTTAAATATCAAATAGGGGGCAAACAACCCGGTTCTGCCAGGAACCTGTATCCCTCACTTTAGTCATCCTATTATGAATAGGAGTTGCTGCAGGGGTGGGCACAGGAACCACTGCCCTGGTCCATGGGACACAACAAATGACCCAATTAGAAGCAGTAATAGACCAAAACTTAAAGATATTAAAAACCTCCTTCACAGCTTTACACGAATCTATAACCTCTCTCTCTGAAGTTATTTTACAGAACAGTTGAGGGTTGGACCTCCTCTTCATGAGAGAAGGGGCCTTCGTCCTGCATTGAGGGAAGAATGTTGTTTTTATGCCGACCATACTGGAGTTGTAAAAGAATCTATGATTAAATTAAGAAGATGCCTTGAAGAGCATCAACAAGAGAGAGAGGCCCAAAAAAGGTGGTTTGAGTCTTGGTTCACAAAGCCCCCTCATTAACTACATTTTCATCAGCCCTGGCCGGTCCATTAATAATCCTCATATTATTGGTAATTGTAGGACCCTGTTTGATCAACCGTGTAGTTTCCTTTCTCCATGCCTAAATTGGACAAGTTAAACTTATGGTAATCAGAAAACAATATACCACACTAGTAAACATAAAATGTGACACCCCCAATGATCATTTTTATGATTAAAAGTAACCAAAAGAAGAAGTGGGGAATGAAAGGTTAATAAAATAGGTACTTGTCACTTCCAGTTTTTCGGTATGCTTAACAAAACACTGTTGATGTCTTGAGAACTGTTTGCTAATCTAGTTCCCTGAAAGTGCTGTACCCACCTGCAAAACTGCAGAATGTACTTCCTCACCCATTTGGACGCAAACCGCCCACTCGACCTGACCCATCAATAAACTTTCCTATCTGCCCTCTCCAAGGAAAGTATATAAGCTCTGCTTAAGCTGTTCTCAGGACTCTGTGCTCTATTCAAGGAAGCTCTGACCCCAGCATGCTGGACCCCCATAAATCCTTGGCTGTTGCATGAGACAGTCTCTGGTAGTCTCTTCCTCCGACACTCGCCTGACCTTTACATTGGTAAAATAATAAGTGTCATCTTTGCTTTTTGTGTCCAGAATATTACTGTGATAAAATGTATATGTAGATAAGGTGACGTGAGTATTTCTTCCACCATTTCTGGGAGCAATATTTTGAAGATGTATAAATTAGTATTGGGGGTACAAATAGGTATATCCTGTGACTCTGAATATAGAGATAATGCATGAATAGACCATAATGTGAATAAATAATACAATGGGTTCCAAATTTAAATAATGGATTCCATTGATATCTGAAAATATACAGGAAATCTTATATTGATATACATACATTCATTTCAACCACTAATACATCTAATGGTAATATTAGGATTATGGTTTATCATGAAGAGTGTGTGAGTTTTGCTTCAAAAGTGATCATGGAAATTAAAAATAATGTGTTTGGAAAGAAGTCTCATGAAAAGCCCAGTCAAGAAACCTAGAGGAATTTATGTGTTCTGAAGCAGGAAGTGATGAAAGTGAAACAACTGCCTATAAGTTTGCTAACTTGTGGATGGAATATATATCCTATCATGTGCATAAATTGAAGAAATAGTATTGTACCAGTGCTGAATAAAAATGACCTTCAAAATACACATCATGTCCCACTGCAATCTACTTGCATTGATGTTAAACTGGGTCAGTTACTGTAAAAATAATAGTATTTGTATGCAAAATAAACTGAAGTTAGTTTTAAGTACTGGAAACAAATATGTATTTCAGGTGGATGAATATTTCTGTGAAAAATCTTGTGAAAAGTTGATTATAAATCCATATACATGAACATGAATGAATTTAGAGAGTGTATATAAGACACATATATTTCTGGAGAGTATATATACATATATATATATATATATATATATATATATATATATATATATATATATATACACACACACACACACACACATACACACGCACACAAAATACACACACACACACAGACATTAAATTAGCAATATATATGCCAATCGAAATTTATCATGATATATATATCATCCACAGATGCAAAAATATTTCTTTAATTGAACATGGATTTATGTATAATGTTGTTCAACTAGGAAGCTCACCTATAGGTTGAATTTTCAGTTCCAACAGCGTTTAAGAGGAGTGATCACTTCTCACAAATTGTATTTGCCAAATCAGCCACCTCACAAAAATGTACATGTGATACCAGGTATGATTCTATATGTGCATTTAAAAGTACATGTGTTAAATAGGATACAGAGAAAGGGAGACAGGAATTCACATATTTGTTAACCTTAAAAACACATGGAGAACTATTTAAATTAAATATTGACTAGATTTATAACACCTACCATTAATCATGCAAAATACAAGTACAACTATACACTATGATTTCTCCTAACTGCTTGTATTCCTATTCTGTTTGTGTTATTTTTCTCCATCATATTAGGAGTAGTAGTCAGAGTCTAGTAGGGTATGGGTTCATGTCAGAGATTCAGTATTTTGAATGGAAAATTGTAAAATGAATGCAATGTGTATGTAAATATGTGCTACAAAAAAATGTTCACACTCTCATCCAGAACATTGCCTTGACATTGCCTTTATTCCGAGTAAGACACAATTAGAGGAGAAAAGTTAGAAAATCTGTGAATATATATCAGGAATGAAAAATGCTCAGGAGTTCACAACCTCCGAGGTGGTAGAGGAGTTTTCAAAAGTAAGGGACAGGGTAAACATTTCTCAAACATGGAGCTCTGCTGGTGTAAAGACTTCTTGAGAAACTTCCTCTGAGGTTGGGCACTTAAAAATATATGTTGTTGTTAGGAGCTTTAGCTTCCTTTGTTGGGAGACCATCAAATCTGGGTGTGCAACAATGTGACCTGGAGGATATTGTTTCTAATTTTCCAATGAACATGAGGCAGCCATGCTGAATACTCTCTTTGTAGTTTAACTATGGTCACTGGGTTGTAAGTGTCTCCACGTGTGGACTGTGAAGCCATTTGGTCATTCTCCAATTTTCGTGGTGTTTCTCACAGGTGCACTGGGAGTTTGGTATTTGCTTCATGAAATACAAGGAGCTAAACTGGGACACAGTGCTGGAGAGAGTTCTGTCCCGTGTGGAGGGTCACGGTCTGCATGAGAATGCACCAACCAGGATTCAATTCCACATAAGTTGCCCCCATTTCCATAGCAACCTGATTCTGAACATTGCCCTGAAACCTCTCTATATAAAAAACACCTTTGCATAGAAGGGTCTGCTGGCTGTACCATGTCAGTCACAAGCCTTTGGGAAGCCAATGGCAGATCCACATGTCACCACCACACATGTTTTATCACACACCTTCACACCACTGCTCTAGGCCCACTAATGAGCAGGATCCAACTTACTGGCATCACTGTTCTACACAAATTTCATGAAACCCAGTAAATCAAGGCACTGTCTGGTACACTCATCATCAGCAACAGGACATCCAAAAGTTCTCCAGTGCCACCTGGTCATGGGAATTTCAAAAATTTCATGGTATTTATCAAGCCATTTGTCAAGGATGAAGTTGGAGGCTCTGGGGGTTTCAATTCATTCAGGAACCATTAAATGTTGAGGAAGCTCATTTCAATGAAAGCTCTAGAGAACACTCACAGGCAAGGCTTCCCAAAGAGTAGCCAAAAGGTCACATGAAGCCAGGCCCATTGAGGTCTACAATGTGAGGTCCATGCGTGTTTTGACTCAACTGTGGCTGCAAAGTCTTTCAGAATAAAATCATGTGATATCCTGGCTGAGATTCCCAGTGCTCTGTGGAAAGCCACTCTGGGCCTAGATCTCAGGTTCCAAGGGCAACTCTCATGCATGGCCTAGTAAAATTCAAACACAATTGATGACAAGGCTTCTCTGAGGTCAGTTCCAGAACTCAGACTCTAAGGGGAATCACACCAGAGTTAAAGCCCAGGTAAACCCAGGCATCTCTTCCAACTGCCACACAACTTACCACAATTCAAAACAAAATTCTCCCACATGGCCCTTATCTTCTTCCATGTAGACCCTCATCATAACCTCTGGATGGAGTTTTCCATGAGGGACACAGACCAAGACAATGTCCAAAATAACCTACCTTTCCCCCGATTTGCCTAAAATCAGTGTGGCCTGGAAACCCTGACTGTGAACGAGGAGTGATCAAATAGGTCTGCCATTAATACTGCTTGGCTTCTCCAATTTGAGGCCTACTGACTGTGGGGTTTAGATTCTTTATGTGAATTGGAGTAATGAGAACACCCAAGCACGTATGGGCTAGCCTCTGCAGGGCTTTGAATAACTCACTTGACCCAAAGGATCCCTATTCTCACTTGATAGATGTCAGGAACCTTTGAAAGGAAGGCGAGAGTCTTCATCCACAATGACAGCTCTTTTGGCTATTTTGGTTCTGTATGCATCCATGGGATCTTTCTTTAGATCCATCAGGTGCTGAGAATCTAAGCCACAGCCTCACACAGAGCCAAGAGGCTGATTCAGACACACCCCTTTCCAAAGCAATTAAGCAAAGAGCCCTAGGTGATGCCCATTCATTTCCATTTGAAAACTGTTTTCTTCAGGCTTCACAAATTGGTGGCCCAAGGCAAAGAACTTCGTGACATTCATAGCAACAGAATAATAGGTAAGCAAAAGGAGTGCATATCCCACTTGAATCAAAGTGTGAAATATGATATATCAAGAACTATGTAATGTTTTGAACAACCTACAATAAAAATTAATTAAAAAAAAAAGGCCCAAAGCAGGGTTTCTCCACTGAGATTTAGTGGTCACACATATTTCTGATTTTTCTGAGATGCTCACAATTCACTTGAGCTATCCAGTACATGGCCATGTCACAGAGCTTGGAGGTGGTACATACTTTAGAGACAAAACCATGAGACTATTCTGGAGAGGGGCCAGAATTCTGGAAGAAAACTGTAACTTAGGAAGATTGCAGGTGTTACCCATTGATAAGGCAATCTGAACTCCATTCATAAATTGGGCAGGATGAATTCTGGGAAGATTTCTACTAGACAGGACACATCCATTGATGCATTCTTTTTTTCTAATGAGTACAACCACGGACACAGTGAGGTAAACAGACATAGAAACACTCGCCTTGTCAAATGACTTACAATAAACAGTTCATTCCACAGCACATAAAGCGCCTTGCCTACCTATTCTCAGAAAATGAGACAAAACCACAAACCAACACCCACAAAGGCAGCTCCTTCCCCCAAGAAGGTCTGTTACTATCCGGAGTGTCCTCTGACTGGTGGGCCATATTATTTTCCCCCTAAATGGCCTGAAATGTCTCAGATCTGGTCTCCTTGGCCAACTCTGTGAAGGTGTCAGGACCTAGAGGTGAGCCACTACCTGCTTTCTCAGGAAAGGCCCCTCTTCAGAGCTTTACTGGCATTTTGCAATCCTCACATCAATAGGTACCAAGAAAGACTTACTCTGTCCTTGGTAAATCCAAACAAGTGAGACCACTGGGACTGGGACTGGGACTGACTCTGGGTGCCTGGCTTCATGAATCTCAAGTTCTGAGATTTCCTTCACTAAGGAAGTGATGTGAGGTCACTTCCTTCAGGAACTGAATGAGGTCACTGCCTTGGCAATCACTTTGTCCAACCAGTGGCTTCCAAGTCTCACATGAAAAGGAGGCTGTCCCTAATTCCTGTGACACTTTCACAAGTTAGAATCTTATATCAACCATAGGCACCCGGGAACAGCTACCCACACAGGCCTGGTTTGGTCCATCTTCTCTACATTAAGAATAGAGAGGCTGATTCAGACAGAAACCTTCATCCTGACCAGGTTGTTTGCCATTGAACATGACTTTTGCTCTCTCAGGTCCTTCATAGCTGCGTATATATTCTCCAGTGATCATTTCAGCATGGAACTTTGAGGGTCTCAGTAGGTGGAAGACCCCCTACATTTCTTTACTGTAAGACCAACTCTGTCCCTTCCCTCTGTAAATTTAGATTGAGGGAACAGTGTATGGTTAGGGTTAACAACATGTTTTATTTGTGTTAGGAATCATTCTGCTGGATGAATAATGGTATTGGGAACCTGAAATATTTATAAGAATATGTATTTGAAATATAAGTATGAAAAGAGAAATCTAGGTAAGATTTGAAGCCAGGAAGGGCATTGGGCCCTTGATTATGATATTTAGCTTTGAATTACATTCTGCAATGTGGTCGCAGGTAAATCTACATACAATGGAATAAAACCTAGTACCTCAGATGCCTGAATGTCGAAGAGAACATCCAGTCAAAAAGAGATAGTCAGTAGGATTAGGAAAATAGTAGGTTTAGGTTGAAGAGTGAGTCTTTGAGTTGGAAATATAGTTCTTTAGCAATAGGGTTTCGTTTAGAGACTGAATGAAAATATCAGCACATATGAAGAGTCAGTCACAATGATGAACTGGGGAAAATATGTAGGAAAGCAGATATAAAATAGAGACATTAGGAAATCAGGCAAAGTATAAAGTGAGTAACAGGATTAGACATTTTCAACAGGGTTGAGGTTGAATATATGATATTAGAAGAAACAAATATGTAGTCACCAATAGGATTGAAATTTGAGAGCATTAGGCGACCTGGACATGGATGGTTTTAGTAATATATATTCACGTTCAATTTAGGTTTTGGTACAATCATAAGTGTTACCTTTACATTTGTGTCCAGAATATTACTGTGATAAAAATGTATATGTAGATCAGGTGATATGAGTATTTCTTCCACCATTATGGGGAGCAATATTTTTACAACCTATAAATTAGTATTGGGGAAAAAAATAGGTGTACCCTGTTTTGATGAATATAGAGATGATGAATGAATAGACCAAACTGTGAATAAATAATATAACTGGACCCAACATTAGAAATTGGAATTGGAATAAATTGATATCTGAAAATATACAGGAAATCTTATATTGATATTGGCATACATACATTTATTACAACCAGTTGTACATCTAATGGTAATATTAGTGTTACGGTTGATCATGAAGAGTGTGTGAGTTTTGCTTCAAAATTGATTATGCAAATCGGAAATAATGTGTTTGCAAAGAAGTCTCATGAAAGACCAGTCAAGAAACATGGAGGAATACATGTGTTCTGAAGCAGGAAGTGATTGAAAGTGAATCAAAAGTTTTAAATTTTGAAATTTTGGATGAAACATTTATCCTTTGATGTGCATAAACTGAAAAAATAGTACTGTACCAGTGTTGAATAAAAATGAATGTCAAAATACACATCATGTCCCATAGGAATCTACTTGCATTGATATTAACCTGGGTAAGTTACTGCAGAAATATTAGGATTTGTATGCACCTTTCATTGAAGTTAGTTTTCAGTACTAGTAAACAAATATGTGTTTCAGGGGGATGAATATTTCTGAGAATAATCTTGTAAAAATTTGATTATAAATCCACATACATGAATATGAATGTATTTAGGGAGTGTATAATAAGACACATATATTTTATATTTTAAAAAATCTGGAGATTGTATATATATATATATATATATACACACACAAACACAAAACACACACAGACATTAAAGAGTAGCAGTATATATGCCAATCGAAATTCATGGTGAAATATATATCGTCCACTGATCCAAAAATATTAATTTTACTCAACATGGATTTATGAATAATGTTGTTCAACTAGGAAGATCACCCATAGGTTGAATTTTAAGATCCAACAGCGTTTACGAGGAGTTATCTCTTCTCATAATTTTTATCTGCCACATCAGCCTCCAAACAAGTATGTACATGTGATACCAGCTAGGATTCTATATGTGCATATAAAAATACATTTGCTGAATAGGCTACAGAGAAAGGGAGATAGAAATTCACATATTTGTTAACTTTAAAAACACATGGATAACTATTTCAATTAAAAATTATCTAGATTTATAACACCTACCCTACATAATGCAAAAGGCAAGTCCAACTATACACCATGCCTTCTCTGTACTGCTTGTATTTCTATTCTGTTTGGGTTATTTTTCTCCATCATATTAGGATTAGTAGTCAGAGTCTAGTAGGGTATGGGTTAGTGTCAGGGATTCAGTATTTTTAATGGGAAATTGGAAAATGAATCCAATGTGTATGCAAATATGTGCTACACAAAAATCTTCCCACTCTCATCCACAACAATGCCTTGACATTACCTTCACCCCAGGTAAGACACAATTAGAGGAGAAGAGTTAGAAAATCTGTGAATGCAAATCTGGAATGGAATATGCTCAGGAGTTCACAACCTTGGAGGTGGTAGAGCAGTTTCCAAAAGTAAGGGACATGGTAAACACTCCACAAACATTGAGCTCTGCTGGCCTAAAGACTTCTTGAGAAACTGCCTCTGAAGCTGGGCACTTGAAATATATGTTGTATTAAGGAGTTTTAGCTTCTTTTGTAGTGAGACCATCAAAGCTGGGTCTGCATCTATATGACCTGGAGAACATGGATTCTTATTTTCAAATGAACCTGAGGCAGCAGTGCTGAATTCTCTCTTTGTAGGTAAAGTGTGGCCACTGGAGGCTAAGTTTCATCCCGTGTGGACTGTGAAGCCATTTGGTCCTCCTCAAATTTTTGTGGTGGTTCTTTCTGCTGCACTGGGGCTTTTGGTTCTTGCTGCTGCACTGGGCTTTTTGAACAACAAGTTCAACTGGGACACAGTGCTAGAGGGAGTTCTGTCACGTGTGGTGGGTTAGGGTCTGCAGGAGAATGAAACAACCAGGCTTCTTTCTCACATAGCTTGCACCCTTGACCATATCAACCTAATTCTGATTATTACCTTGAAAGCTCTCCAAATAAAAAAGATGCCTTTACAAATAAGGGTCTGCTGGCTGCACCATGTCAGTCACAAGCCATTTGGAAGCAAATGGGCTAATCACATGGACCCACCACAGATGTTTTATCACACACGTGGCTACCACTGCTCTAGGCCCACTACTCAGCAGGCTCCAACTTACTACCATCTCTGTTCTACATTATTTTTATAAATTCCAGTCAATCAAGGCACTCTCTGGTACACTCATGATCAGCAGCAGGACATCCAAAGATACTCCAGTGCCACCTGGTCATGGGAATTTCAAAAATTTCAAAGTATTTATCTAGCCATTTTTCAAGGATGTAGTTGGGAGGCACTGTGGCTTTCAAGAACCATTAAATGTTGAGGAAGCTCATTTCAGTGAAACTCTGGAGAACTTTCATAGGCAACGCTTCCCATAGAGTGGCCAAAAGGTTACATGAAGCCAGGCCTATTGAGGTCTACAATGTGAGTTCCATGTGTGTTTTGACTCTCAAGTATGGCTGCCAAGTATTTAAGAATAAAATCATGGGATAATTTGGCTGAGATTCCCAGTGCTCTGTGGAAAGCCACCCTGGACCTTGATCTAAGTTTATAAGGGCGACTCTCATGCATGGCTTCCTAAAATCCCAACTCGATTCATGGCAATACTTCTCTGAGGTCACTTCCAGAACTCAGTCTCTAAGGGGATTCACACCAGAGTTCAAACCCAGGTGGACCCAGTCATCTCTTCCAACTGCCACACAAATGACCACAATTAAAACCAAAATAGTCCCACATGGCTCTCATCTTCTTCCATATAGACACTCATCATAACCTCTAGCTGGAGGTTTCTATGAGGAGCGCAGGACAAGACAGTGTCCAAAATACGCACTCTTGCTCGTCATTTCCATAAAGTCAGAGTGGCCTGGACACCCCTTCTGTGAACCAGAAGTGATCAAAAAGGCCTACCATTAATACTGCTCAGCTTCTCCAATTTGAGGCCTACTGACTGTGGGGTTTAGATTCTTTATGTGCATTGGGGTCATGAGAAAACCCAAGCACCTATTGGCTAGCCTCCGCAGGGCTTTGAAGAAGTCATTTGACCCAAAGGATTCCTATTCTCACTTGATAGAGGTCAGGAACCTTACAGAGGAAGGCAAGAGATTTTATCCACAATGACTGCTCTTTTGGCCATTTTGGTTTTGGATGCACACATGGCATCTTTCTTTAGATCCATCAGGTGCTGAGAATGCAAGCCACAGCCTCACACACAGCCAACAGACTGGCTCAGACACCTCCCTTTCAAAAGCAATTACTCAAAGAGAGACAGGTGATGCTCATTCATTTCCATTAGAAAACTGTTTTATTCAGGTTTCACAAAGTGGTGCCTTAGGCAAAGACCTTCCTGACATTCAGTGCTACAGAACAATAGGTAAGCAAAGGCCCAAAGCAGGGATTCTCCACTGAGACACTCATGATCACACAGATATCTGAGTTTCCTGAGATTCTCGCCATTCCCTTCAGCTATCCAGTACACGGCCATGTCACAGAGCTTTGAGGTGCTACATATCTTGGTCACAAAACCATGTGTCTATTCTGGAGAGTGGCCAGAATTCAAGAAGAAAACAGAAACTTAGGAAGACAGCAGGTCTTGCCCATCAATAAGGCAAGCCTCCGTCCTTTCATAAATTGGGCAGGATGAATGTGGGGAAGCTTTCTCCTAGACAGGACACATCCATTGATGCATTTTCTTTTGTAATGTCTACAACCATGGACACAGTTGGATACACAGACATAGAAACACTTGCTTTGTCAAATGACTTACTAGAAACAGTCCATTCTAAACCAAAGAAACCGCCTTTCCTACCTATTCTCAGAGCATGAGACAAAACCACATACACACACTCATTCCCACAAAGGCACCTTTTTCCCCCAAGAGGGTCTGTGACTATCAAGAGTGTCCTCTGCCTTGTGGGCCATACTATGTTCCCCCGAAATGGCTTCTCTATTCTCAAATCTGGACTCCTTGGCCCACTCTGTGAAGTTGTCAGGAGCCAGCGGTGAGCCAATACCTGCTTTCTCAGGAAAGACCCCAATTCAGATCTTTCCTGGCATTTGGCCATCCTCACAAATGTAGATACCAAGAAAGATTGACTCTCTCCTTGGTAAATCCAAAAAGTGAGACTTCTGTGTCTGTTATTGGGCCTGACTCTGGCTGCCTGTTTTCAGGGATCCCAAGTTCAGAGAGTTCCATCACCAAGAAAGTGAGGTAGGTCACTTCCTTCATGAAGTGAATGAGCTCACAGCCTTGGCAACCACTTTGTCCTAACAGTTGCTTCCAAGGGTCCCATGAGATGGAGGCTGCCCCTACTTCCTGTGACACTTTCACAAGTTAGAATGGTATATCAACCATTGGTACCGGGGAAAAGATCTCCACACAGGCCTGGTTTGGTCCATTTGCTCTATATTAAAAAGAGAGAGGCTTATTCAGACACATCCCTTCATAGTGACCAGGTTGTTTGCCATGGAAGCTAACTTTTGCTCTCTCAGGTCCTTCATAGCAGTCTACATCTTCTTCGGGGATCATTTCTGCATGGATCTTTGATATTCTCAGCAGGTGGAAGATCCCCAACATTCCTCTTTTGTAAGACCAACTCTGTCCCTGCACTGCTCTAAAGTTAGATTGAGGGAACAGTGTATGGTTAGGGTTAATAATATGTTCAATTTTGGTTAGCAATCATTCTGCTGGATGAATAATGGTATTGGAAACCTGTGATATTTACAAGAATATATAGGTAAAATATAACAGAAATCTAGGGAAGATTTGAAGCCAAGTAGGGCATTGGGCCCTTGAGTGGGATACTTAGCTTTGAATTATATTCTGCACAGATGTCTCAGATAAGTCAATATACAATGAAATTGGATCTTGTACCTCGGATGATTGAATAACAAACAGAACATCTAGTCATAAAGGAATAGTCCGTAGGATTACCAAGGTAGTCAGCAGGTTTATAAAGAAGAGTGAGTATAGGATTTGGACCAAAAGTTCTTTACAAATAGGGTTTCGGGTAGAGAGTGAATGTAAATGTCAGCACATGTGAAGAGTCAGTCACAATGATGAACAGGGGAAAATATGTAGGAAAGCAGACATAAATAGAGACATTAGGAAATCAGCAAAAGTATAAAGTGTGTAATTGGTTTAGACATTTTCAACAGGGTTGAGTTTGAATATATAATCTTAGGAAGAAACAAATATGTTGTCACAAATAGGATTGAATTCGAGAGCATTAGGTAACCAGGACTTGGATGTTTTTTTGTAATCCATGTTCACTTTCCATTTAGGCTTTTTTAAAATCATAAGTGTGACCATTGCATTTTGTGTCCAGAATATTATTGTGATAAAATGTATGTGTAGATCAGGTGACATGAATATTTCTTCCACCGTTTCTGGAGCAATGTTTTGTAGACGTATAATTTAGTATTTGGGGTACAAATAGGTGTACCCTGTGTCTATGAATATGCAGATTATGCATGAATAGACCATACTGTGTATAAATAATATAACTGGTTCCACTTTAAATAATGGATTGAATTGATATCTGAAAATATAAAAGAAATCTCATATTGATATGCAATCATTCATTCCAACCACTTATACATCTAATGGTAATATTAGGGTTATATTTTATCCTGAAAAGTGTGTGAGTTTTGCTTCAAACGTGATTATGGAAATCAAAAATAATGTGTTTGGAAAGAAGTATCATGAAAAGAATAGTCAAGAAACCTGAAGGAATTCATGTGTTCTGAAGCAGGAAGTGATTGAATGTGAAACACATGCATATAAATTTGCGAACTTTTGAATGAAATATATACAGTATGATGTGCATAAGCTGCAGAAATAGTAATGTAGCAGTGTTGAATAAAAATGAACATCAAAATACACATCATGTCCCCTAGGAATCTACTTGCATTGATATTAATCTGGGTCAGTTACTGTAGACATATTAGGATTTTTATGCACCATTTACTGAAGTTAGTTTTCAGTACTAGGAAACAAATATGTATTTCAGGTGGATGAATATTCTGAGAATAATCTTGTGGAAACTTGATTTTAAATCCATATAAATCGCAGAACATTATAAACAAAAAACACACACAGACATTAAAATGTAGCATAGTATATGCCAATTGAAATTCATCTTGAAATATATATCATTCACTGATCCAAAACTATTTGTTTAATGAACTTGGATTCATGAATAATGTTGTTCAACTAAGAAGCTCCCCCATAGTTTGAATTTTCTGTTCCAACAGTGTTTAGGAGGAGTGATCTCCTAAATGTGTATGCAAATATGTGCTACACAAAAATATTTCCACTCTCATCCAGAACAATGACTTGATATTACCTTCGCCCCAAGAAAGACACAATTGGAATAGAAGAGTTAGAAATTCTGTGAATACATATCTGGAATTAAAATGCTCGGGAGTTCACAACATTGGAGTTTGCAGAGGAGTTTCCAAAAGTAAGGGAGAGGCTTGATAGACCCAACCTGATTTTTTATTAAAATTGGGAACCATCTTGCCACAAAGCCGTGAAAAGATAATTTTGGCTTTACTCTAAATTACTGCAAATTCTGAACCTGCTTGGAACGCCTGCCCGTGCCTTGAACTCATCCACACCTGGCTCTCTGACCAGATAACAGTACTTTCTGAAACTTTAGTGACACCTCATAAATATTGGCCTTCCCTGGCCAGACAACAACCCTCTCTGAGGCCCTAATGGTCCTCATTATTTCTGATATTGGGGCCAGCAAAAAAAAAAAAAAATGTAAACTACCATTAGTGTGATGCTTTCAAAGTTTTGTTATCTGTAACCACCCGTTTGTGTAACTTTCTGGGCAATATAGCTGGGCTGTAGGAAAGGTGGGGTTGCTGTCTTGTTCCCGCCATTTTGGGAAGGAGAGGCAGCCCAGCCTCTTGAAATAATAAGCTTGTCTTAATTTGATTTTAATTGGAGTCAGTGGTCTTTTCTTGCATCCTAGTCCAAAATTTTGGAGTTCCCCAGTGAGATGACCCTGCCCGAGCAGATCACAAAACCAGACTGCTGAAAATTCTGAAGCTGGCCTTCCCTCCAGGGCACTGGGCTGGAGAACCACTCTAGGAGGTGCACAACTTGAGATGTTCCAAGGCCTTGGAGTGAGCCGTCAGTCTGGGGAGCACTGCAGTGAACCACCACACTAAAACTATTATCAAGCCCCTGGTGGAGGAGGCCTCCATAGGTAAGTGGCGCCTTTATAACATCTGATATCTGGTTAAGGGAGATCTCTTCTGATGACAGAGAGGTGGCCTGGGGAGGCTCACATACACTCCTGTCCAGGACAGTAATGAGAATCATGCTGTCCTCTGTTCTGTTCTGTAGGGAATTCCTCTGGAAGGGTAGAGAGGTGCCGATGGGCACACACACGCTCCTACCCTGGAGTTTTAGCAAGATGTTGCATTGCTCCTCTGTTTTTCTGTTTCGGCACCAGGATTCTGTTTTTCTGTGTTTTGTTCTGTGGTCTATATGTTTTTTGTTGTTTTTTTTTTGTGCGTTTTTTTGTTTGATTTCTGTGGTAAAATTTTAAGGATATTGGACGTGAAAAAGGGTAACAAAGCAAGTAAGCCTGACACCCTTTCGACTGTGTTTTAAGGAACTGTGATGAACTTTACCCACCTTTGTTAAGCAGGAAGAAAGAAGCCCCTAGCTGGCTGCCTGGAGCACACCCACTGCACAGGGCAATGCCTGCTGGGGAACTAAGAACTGAGTATACCCCAGGTTAACAAGTGAAACTCTTTAAAATCCCTTGTCCCTCCAGATCATGAGAGTCACAACCTTTTGGCAGAGTCCCCTTGTTTTTCCTTTGTTAGCAAAGCAATAAACCTCCATTTTCTTTTTCTCAAAACCCTGTCCTCATTATTAAATTAGCATTAATTTGCTTCAGGGTCAGAAACTGAACTTTAAGTTACAAATTTTGATACCCGGCCCCGTCCCAGAACTTTTTGAGAGCTGACGACTGAAATGTTAGGAGATGGTGCATGCTTGGAGTGGACCCGAAACAGAAGAGCTAATCCTGTAAGTAAAAGGAGGGACTGAGGGACACCAGCAACTGCCAAAGACCTGTTGCTTCAGGGAATTCCCTCCTTCCTTTCCTGCACTGTAAGAATTATGACACCTCTGTCTTCTTTTAAAAGAGAAAAATAAAAAGGGGACACTAAATGCAGTAAAGTCACCATGGAGACCCTTGATTTTACATTTCAGGTAGCTTCTCTGTGAAAACATCTGGTCCCCTTGTGGGGACATCTGTGGTGCCACTGGTGCAGGAGATTTTTCTCTTATCTGCTCTGTTTTAAAGGCTTCTGTCTGTCAGCCATATTCTGGAGTTCCTTTCTGTCTGTCTTGTGCCTTTGTTTTTGGCACTTTAAGACATGTGCAATAATGTGTTTATATTATAAATTGTTTCTTGAGAATGATCTTAGCTGAATGTGTGTCTAAATGATGATGTTTTATTGTAAAAATCTGGTATCTGAATGCGTTTTTTGAAGCATTGCACAATATTGCAGTTAAAAGTCGGGTTTAGGTAATTGTTTAGTTTTTGATTTCAGATAATTCATGCCAGAGAACTTAAATACTTAGGATGGAAAACTAAAGAACTCTACTTCCAAGTTGGCAAGTAACTTCCCAATCATGCAGTCTTTTTTTCTCCAATTCTGAATTGGGTAGCCTGGGAAAATGTCACTGTGTTTACCAGTGCATTAATTTGGACAAGGATAGTAAATCATAGTATGATATCTGTTGACAAAACAAGATGTAAAGATATAAAATTTTGTGAATTGTATCTTAAACTTGTAGCATAATTTTCAACATCCTAACCAGAAAATTATGGTTAAAATGCCTTAGGCCTGAGGTGTCTGCTCAGAATAGCAGTTTTTTCCTGCTCCTTCCAGACCTCAGCCAGGACTTCTGTTGAAATGCAAATGAAAGTCTCCTGTAAGCTCAGTAGGAGACTGATCTGAGGCCTAAGGGAAAAAAATGGTAAATTGTATGGTATTTACTAATTACCGGCCAGTCATTTTTTCTAGGACTCTTAATTTTTTCTTAGATTCTTTTTTTTTTTGAGTTTATGATTTTGATCCTACAGAGGTAGGTTAATGTTTTTCTGATCAGTTTTATCTTTGACCAACTGTGGAGTTTTAAAAACATTGCAATGGTGATTTCACCTGTGAAAAGCTACAAGGCCTTCACTATTATTAGGTGTGCACACTTTTGTTATGTGTTTTATGTCTCTCTCTCTCTCTCTCTCTCTCTCTCTATATATATATATATATATATATATATATATATATATATATATATATATATATATACACATATGTCCGTATATCATTCAAATGATACACAAATTAACATATATAAGGAGCACTCATATAAAAAAGCGCTCATAAAAACAAATTTTAAAAAGTGGACCACAGATCTTTAATTCACGTGGTTTAAATGTTTCAATTTAGATTGGATAAACAGATAAATATAAATGTCTTCAAATTTATGCCTATAAGTTTTTCTAGGTGTTCAAAAATCTAATAAAATATTATTGTCTACCAAAGGTCTATATGACTTTGTTTTAGGACTTTTCCTTCAACCAAAAAATGGTTTACACTGTTCAATACATTTGTCTAATATTTTGATTAAAAAGTAAAGTAAATTTGATTTGGATTTACTCATTCATGAGTGTTTTTGTTTGATATCTGATTGATATACTAAGGTCTATCAATTTTTAGTACAAAATCTGTATAAAATGTTTACAATCTTATACAGACTTTCTACTAAAGTCTGTGTAAGATTGTAAAAATTAGTCATGTGTTAAAGAGACAAAAATTTCTTAAAACATAAGATTACTCATAACATTGTGTTTATTAAGTCTTATTTTTTCCAGAGCAAGCAACCATAAAAATTAAACAACTGTTTAAAACAGAACTGTTATTTTAGAGCACTGTACTGCCATTTCTTTAAAAGATAAACTTGGTTAATGTAGAAACATCAATGTAACTGTGATGCTATTAATGTGCTCATATCTTCCAGTTATACAACTCGATAAGGTAGAAACATTAAAAGAGCATTATATCAAGCTGGTGTTCTGAAGTTGTATGGTAAATAAAATATATATTGGGGATTTATTTACCTGTTATCAATAAGATATGTAAAGTTTTATGTTACACTTTACATTGTGCAACAATTTAAATGTATTTTTAAATTAATGAGAGCCTAATCTATTTGAATGTTAAAAATATTTAGCCATTCTTTAATTCATGTTTCAAAAGTGATATTATATGGTGTTAGCTAATGTTCATGTGACCTCAAACAATTTATGTAAACTTTGTAAAAAGATATTAAAAAACGAAGATCAGCTTTAGAACTAAAACACTTATGATTTATAAAGAGCCCTGTCTTACCTGAGATAAGGCTCTGTGTCCCATCTTACTACATGTGAGAATGACTACGAAAGCAGTAGGTCAGATTTTATTTCATTTAAAGTTATGTTCAAAAGTTTTGTTTTTTTCTTTTTTTTTTCTCTCAAGTTTACTAGGATCTCAAACAGGGAATATAAAGTAAAACTCACCCAAAAAATTCAGGGTAGCATTACATTAACTAAGTATTTTTACTCTTGTTAAAAAATTTTGTTTTTTAATTTGCTTATAAGTGATCTAAAGATTCCCTGTTGGTGTTTTAACTATGGCTGGAATCTTTCAGAATAAAATCTTGTGATATCCTGGCTTAGATTCCCAGTGCTCTGTGTAAAGTCACCCTGGGCCAAGATCTCAGATTCCAATGGTGAATCTCATGTGTGGCCTCCTGAAATCCCAACACAATTCATGGCAATACTTCTCTGAGGTCAGTTACACAACTCAGTCTCTAAGGGGAATCACAACAGAGTTCAAGCCCAGGTGGACCCAGGCATCTCTTCAAATTGCCACACAAATCATGACAATTAAAACCAAAACACTCTCACATGGCCCTCTTCATCTTTTTATATAGACACTAATCATAACCTCTAGCTGGAGGTTTCCATGAGGGTCACAGCCCAAGACAGTGTCAAAAATAATCTCCCTTGTCCCTCATTTGCCTAAAGTCAGGGTGGCCTGGACAACCTTAGTGTGAACCAGAAGTGATCAAATAGGCCTGCTGTTAATACTACTCCACTTCTCAAATTTGAGGCCTACTGACTGTGGGGTATAGATTTTTAGTGTGAATTGGAGTTATAAGAAAACCCAAGCACCTATTGTCTCCCCTCTGCAGCCCTTTGAAGAACTTATTTGACACAAATAATCCCTATTCTCACTTGATGGAAGTCAGGAATCTTACAGAGGAAGTCGAGAGGCTTCATCCACAATGACTGATCTTTTTTCCATTTAGGTTTTGGATGCCCACATGGGATCTTTCTTTAGATTCATCAGGTGCTGAAAATCTAAACCACAGGCTCACACAGGGCCAAGAGGCTGATTCAGATACATCCATTTCCAAAGCAATGAAGCAAAGAGCCACAGGTGATGCCCATTCATTTCCATTTGAAAACTGTTTTCTTCAGGCTTCACAAAGGGGTGGCCTGAGGCAAAGACCTTTCTGACATTCAGAGCAACAGAACAATAGGTAATCAAAAGGCCCCAAGCAGGGTTTCTCCATGGAGACTTTCCTTGTTACTCTAATATGTGAGTTTTCTGAGTTGCTCGCCATTCCCTTCAGCTATCCAGTACATGGCCATGTCACAGAGCTTGGAGGTGGTACATATCTTGTACAAAAATACATGATACTAATCTTGAGAGTGGCCAGAATTCATGAAAAAATGGAAAATTAGGTAGATAGCAGGTGTTGCCCATGGATAAGGCAAGCCTCAGTCCATTCATTAATTGGAAAGGATGCATGCTGGGAAGCTTTCTACTAGACAGGACACACCCAATGAGCTATTTTTTTCTAATATCCACAAAGAAAAACACAGTGGGATACACGGACATAGAAACAGTCTCCTTGTCAAATGACTTACTGGAAACAGTCCACTCCAATCCAAACAAACCTCCTTTTTTACCTATTCTCAGAACATGGAAAAAAACCACAAACACAAACCAACACCCACAAATGCAACTCCTTCCCCCAAGTAGGTCTGTCACTATCTGGAGTGTCCTCTGACTGGTAGGCCATACGATGTTCCCCACAAATGGCCTTTCTGTCTCAGATCTGGTCTCCTTGGTCAACTCTGTGAAGTTGTCAGGAGGCAGTGGTGAGCCAATTCCTGTCCTCTCAGGAAAGACCCCTCTTCAGAGCTTTCTTAGTATTTGGCAACCCTTACATCAGTAGGTACCAAGAAAGACTGACTCTGTCCTTAGTAAATCCAAACAAGTGAGCCCACTGCGACTGGGACTTGGACTGGCTCTGGTGCCTGGCTTCCTGGATCACAAAATTTAGAGAGTTCCATCGCCAAGGAAATGAGGTGAGGTCACTACCTTCAGGAAATAAATGAGGTCCCTGTCTTGGCCACTACTTTGTCCTAACAGTTGCATCCTAGTGTCTCCTGACATGGAGGCTGCCCTACTTCCTGTGATACTTTCACATGTTAGAATGGTATAGAAACCATAGTCACCTGGGAACAGACCTCCACACAGGCCTGCTTTGGTCCATCTTCCCTGCATTAAGAATAGAGAGGCTGACTCAGACACATCCTTTCATCCTGACCATGTTGTTTGCCATGGAATATGACTTTTGTTCTCTCAGGTCTTTCATAGCTGCCTACATCTTCTCCAGGGATTATTTCTGCATGGATTTTGAGGTACTCAGCAGGTGGAAGATCTCCTAACTTCCTGTATTGTAATATCAACTTTATCCCTGCTCTTCTGTAAATTGAGATTGAGGGAACATTGTATGGTTAGGGTTAATAGCATGTTCCATTTGGCTTAGGAATCATTCTGCTGGATGAATAATGGTATTGGGAACCAGCAATATTTATAAGAATATAGAGGTAAAATATAAGTATGAAAACAGAAATCTAGGTAATATTTGAAGCCCAGAAGGATTTGGGCTCTTGATTGGGATCCTTAGCTTGAGTAATGTTTTGCACCGAGGTCGATGCAAATCGATATACAATGGCATAAGACCCTGTACCTCAGATGATTGAATGTAGAAGAGAACATCCAGTGAAAAAGGGATAGTGTGTAGGATTAGAAAGATAGTCAGTAGGTTTAGGAGGAAGAGTGAGTCTAGGATTTGGACCAAAAGTTCTTTAGCAATAGGTTTCGGTTAGAGAGTGAATATAAATGGCACCATATGTGAAAAGTTGGGCACAATGATGAACTGGGAAAAATATGTAGGAAGGCAGACATCAATAGAGACATTAGGAAATCAGGCAAAGTATAACGTGAGTGATAAGATTTGACATTTTCAACAGGGTTGAGGTTGAATACATAATCTTAAAAAGAAAGAAAAATGTAGTCACCAATTGGATTGACATTTGAGAGCATTAGGCAAACTGGACATGGATGTTTTTAGTAATCCATGTTCACATTCCATTGAGGCTTTATTGCAATCATAATGGTGACCTTTGCATTTTGTGTCCAGAATATTACTGTGATAATATGTATATGTAGATCAGGTGACATGAGTATTTCTTCCACCTTTTCTGGGAGCAATATTTTGAAAACATATAAATTAGTACTGGGGATACTAAGAGGTTTACCCTGTGTTGATGAATATAGAGATGATGCATTAATAGACCATACTGTGAAAAAATTATGTGACTGGTTTCAAATTTACATAATGGATTGTTTTAATATCTGAAAATATAGACGAAATCATATATTGATATATGTACATTCATTCCAACAAGTTATATATCTAATGGTATTATTAGGGTTACCGTTTATCATGAATAGTGTGTGAGTTTTGCTTCAAAAATGATAATGGAATCGAAAATAATGTGTTTAGAAAGAAGTCTAGTGAAAAGACCAGTCAAGAAACATAGAGGAATATATGTGTTCCAAAGGAGGAAGTGATTGAAAGTAAACCAAATATTTATAAATTTGTGAACTTGTGAATGAAAGGATATATTTTATGATGTCCATAAACTGAATAAATAATAACGCACCAAGTTTGAATAAAAATGAACTTTAAAAAACACATCATATCCAATAGGAATGTATTTGCATTGATGTTAAACTTGGTCAGTTAGTCTAGAAATATTAGGATTTGTAAGAACCCTTCCCTGAATTTAGTTTTCAGTACTAGGAAACAAATATGTGTTTCAGTGGATGTATATTTCTGAGAATAAACTTGTTAAAAGTTGATTATAAATCCACATATATGAATATGAATGAATTCAGGTGGTGTATAAGAAGACATATATTTCATATTTTGGAAAATCTGGAGACTATATATATATATATATATATATATATATATATATATATATATATATATATAGAGAGAGAGAGAGAGAGAGAGAGAGAGAGAGACAAACACACACACATTATAATGTCGCAATATATATGTCAATCGAAATTCATCATGAAAAATAACTCATCCGCATATCCCAAAATATTCATTTTACTGAACATGGATGTATGTATAATGTTGTTCATCTAGGAAGCTCACCCATGGGTTGAATTTTCTGTACCAACAGCGTTTAGGAGGAGTGATCTCTTCTCACAAATAGTATCTGCCAAGTCAGCCACCTTACAAGAATGTACGTGTGAAACCAGGTAGGATTCTATTTGTGCATATAAAAATACATGTGCTTAATAGGCTACAGAGAAAGGGAGACAGGAATTCATATATTTCTTAACTTTAAAAACACATGGAATAGTGTGTAGTGTCCCTCTTTATCCCTTTTGATTAACTTTGGCTTAAAAAAAAGAATTTTATTGAGAATTTTTGTATATATCTTTGTCAGGAATATTGCTCTGAAGATTTCTTTCCTTGATGTGTCTTTGTCTGATTTTGGTATGTGATTGATAATAGCCTCATGGAATGAGTTTGGAGGAATTCCATCCTTTTCTATTTTATGGAATAATTTGAGGAGTATTGTGATGAATGCTTCTTTGAAGGTCTTGTAGAACATGGCTGAGAATCTGTCTGTTCCTGGGCTTTGCTTGATTGGTAGGCTGTTGACAGCAACTTCTATTTCATTGCTTGAAATTGATTTGTTTAAATTGTTCACGTCCTACTAATTAAGTTTGGGTATATCTCTAAAATTTTATTGATGTCATCATGGTATTTTAATTTATTAGACTATAAATTTTCAAATTAGTTTTCAATTATTCTCTGTATTTTAGTTGTGTACTCTGTAAAAGTTCCTTTATGATCCTTAATTTTAGTAATTTGAGGTTTTTTTTCTTCATTAGCTTGGTTAAGGAAGTGTCAACTTTATTTATTTTTCAAAGATTAAATTTTGTGTTGTGTCAAAAAAAATAACACATGGAAAATTATTTCAATAAATTGAATAGATTTATAACTCCTACCTTATATTATGCAAAAGGCAAGTCCAACTATACACCATGTCTCTTCTGAAATGCTTGTATCTATTCTGTTTGGGTTCTTTTTCTCCATTATATTAGTATTAGTGGTAAGAGTCTCGTAGGGTATATGAATGTTTCTGAGAATAATCTTGTGAAAAGATAATTATAAATCCACATTCATGAATATGAAAAATTTAGGAAGTGAAAAATAAGACACATATATTTCATACTTTGAAAAATTTGGAGAGTATATCTATATTTATATCTATATATCTATATCTATATCTATCTATCTATATATATATATATATACACACACACACACACACACACACACACAACACTCACAGACATTAAAAAGTACCAATATAAATGCCAATCGAAATTCATCAGTAAATATATATCATCCACAAATGCAAAAAATATTTATTTTACTAAACATGAGTTTATATATAATGTTTTTCTAATAGGACGCTCTCCTATAGGTTGAATTTTCATTTCCAAAAGCATTTAGGAGGAGTGAACTCTTCTCACAATTTGTATTGCCAAGACAGCCACCTCACAAAAATGTACGTGTGATACCTGGTAGGATTCTATATATGCATATAAATATACATGTGTGAATAGGCTACAGAAAAAGGAAACAAGAATTCACATATTTGTTAAGTTTAAAAACACATGGACAATATTACAATTAAAATTTGACTAGATTTATAACTCCAACCTTATATAAGGCAAATGTCAAGTCCAACTCTACAACATGTCTCCTCTGAAGTGCTTGTATTTCTATTGTGTTGGGTTAATTTTCACGATTATATTAGGATGAATAGTCTGAGTCTACTAGGTATGGGTTATTGTCAGGGATTCAGTACTTCGAATGACAAATTGGAAAATGAATCCAATGTGTATGTAAATATACGCTGCACAAATATCCTCCCGCTCTCATGCAGAACAATGCCTTGACATTACCTTCACCACAAGTAAGACACAACTAGAGGAGAAGAGTTACAATTTCAGTGAATACATATCTGGAATGGAAAATGCTAAGGAGTTCACATTCTGGAGGCGGTAGAGGAGTTTCAAAAAGTAAGGGACAGGGTAAACACTCCACAAACATGGAGCTCTGCTGGCCTAAAAACTTTTTGAGAAACTGCCTCTGAGCTTCCGCACTTGAAATATATGTTGTTTTCAGGAGATTTGGCTTCCTTTGTAGTGAGACCATCAAAGCTGGGTCTACATCTATGTGACCTGGAGGACATGGTTTCTTATTTTCCAATGAACAAGATGAAGCAGTGCTGAATCCTCTCTTTATAGGTAAACTGAGGCCACTGGGGACGAAGTGTCTCCCCGTGTGGACTGTGAAGCCATTTGGTCCTCCTCCATTTTTTGTGGAGTTTTTGCTTCTGCACTGTGAGTTTGGTAGTTGTTTCACGAAATACTAGGAGCTAAACTGGGACACAGTGCTGGAGGGAGTTCTGTCACGTGTGGTGGGTCAGGGTCTGCAAGAGAATGCACCAACTAGGCTTCTATCTCTCACTGCTTTCCCCATTGCCCCCTTTTCCATATCAACCTGATTCTTAATTTTCCTCTGAAAACTCTCCATATAACAAGATGCCTTTACATATAAGGGTCTGCTGGCTGCACCATGTCAGTTACAAGCCATATGGAATCCAATGGTAGATCCACAAGGCCCTTCCACGAATGTTTTTTCAAACACCTCCCCACCACTGCTCTAGACCCACTACTCAGCAGGCTACAAACTACTGGCATCTCTGTTCTACACCATTTTCATGAAACTCAGTAAATCAAGGCACTGTCTGGTATAATCATGATCAGCAAAAGGACATCCAATGTTTCTCCAGTACCACCTGGTCATAGGTATTTCAAAAATTTCATGGTATTTATCTAGCCATTTTTCAAGCATGAAGTTGGAGGCACTGTGGGTTTCAATTCATTCAGCAAAGATTAAATGGTGAGGAAGCTCATTTCAATAAAATCTCTGGAGAACTCTCACAGGCAAGGCTTCCCAAAGAGTGGAAAAAAGGTCACATTAGGCGAGGCCCATTGAGGTCTATAATGTGAGGTCCATGTGTGTTTTGACTCTCAACTATGGCTGCCATTTCTTTAAGGATAAAATCATGTGATATCCTTGCTGAGATTCCCAGGCGTCTCTGGAAATCCACCCGGGGCCTAGGTCTCAGTTTCCAAGAGCGACTTTCATGCATGGCCTCTTAAAATCCCAACAAAATTCATGGCAATGCTTCTCTGAGTTCAGTTCCAAAACCCAGTCTCTAAGGGGAATCACACCAGAGTTCAAGCCCACATGGACACAGTCATTTATTCCAATGCCACGCAAATGAGCAACAATAAAACCAAAACACTCCCACATAGCCCTCATCTTATTCCATATAGTCAATCATCTTAACATCTGGCTGGAGGTTTCCATGAGGGGCGCAGCCCAAGACAGTGTCCAAAATCAGCTCGTTTGCCCCTCATTTGCCTAAAGTCAGGGTAGGCTGGACACCGTTTCTGTGAACCAGGAGTGAACAAATAAACCTGCCGTTAATACTTCTATGTTTCTCCAATTTGAAGTCTACTGATTTTAGGTATCAATTCTTTAGGTGATTTAGAGTCAAGCGAAAACACAAGCACCTCTGCAGGGCTTTGAAGAACTCATTTGACCTAAATAATCCCTATTCTCATTTGATGGAGTGCAGCAACCTAACAGAGGAAGGCAAAAGACTTCATCCAAAATGAATGATATTTTTTGCCATTGTGGTTTTGGAAGCTCACATGGGATCATTCTTAAGATCCATCAGGTGCTGAGAATCTATGCTACAGCCACACACAGGTCCAAGAGGCTGATAAAGACACATCCTTTTCCAAAGCAATTAAGCTAAGAGCCACAGGTGAGGCCCATTCATTTCCATTTGAAAACTGTTTTCTTCAGGCTTCACAAAGGGGTGGCCTGAGGCAAAGACCTTCCTGACATTCAGTGCAACACAGCAATAAGTAAGCAAAAAGCCCAAAGCAGTGTTTCTGCACTGAGACTTTCCTGGTCACACTGATATCTGAGTTTTCTGAGATGCTCGCCATTCTCTTCAACTATCCTTTATATGGCCATGTCACAGAGCTTGGAGGTGGTACATATTTTGGACACAAATCCATGAGCCTATTCTGGAGAGTGGCCAGAATTCAGGAAGAAAACAACAACTTAGAAAGATAACAGGTGTTGCACATCGATAAGACAAGCTGCAGTCCATTCATATATTGGGCAGGATGAATTATAGGGAAGATTTATACTAGACAGGACACATCCATTAATGCATTCTCTTTTCTAATGTCTACAACAACGGACACAGTGGGATACACAGAAACAGAAACACTCGCCTTGTCAAATGACTTACTAGAAACTGTCCACTCCAAACCAAACAAAACGCCTTTCCTATCTATTCTCAGAACATGAGAAAAAACAACAAACCCACACCCACTCCCACAAAGGCACCTCCTGCCCCCAAGTAGGTCTTTGACTATCCGAAGTATCCTCTGACTGCTGGGCCATACTATGTTCCCTCGACATGGCCTGACTTCTCTCAGATCATGTTTCCTTGACCAACTCTGTGAAGATGTCAGGAAAAAGTTGTTAGCCACTACCTGTTTTCTCAGGAAAGGTCCATATTCATAGCTCTCCTTGCATTTGGCCATCCTCACATCATTAGGTACCAAGAAAACTGACTCTGTCCTTGGTAAATCCAAACAAGTGAGCCCACTGGGCCTGGGACTGGGACTGCCTCTGGGTGCCTGGCTTCTTGGATACCAAGTTCAGAGAGTTCCATCACCAAGGAAATGAGGTATGTCACATTCTTTGGAACTGAATGAGGTCACTGCCTTGGCAACCACTTTGTCCTAACGGTTGCTTCCAAGGGTTACATAAGATGGAGGTTTCCCCTACTTCCTGTGACACTTTCATAAGGTAGAATGTATATCAACCATTGGCACCCGGGAACAGCTCTCCACTCAGGCCTGGATTGTTCCACCTTGTCTACAGTAAGAAGAGAGAGGCAGATTCAGACACATCCCTTCATCCTGACCAGGATGTTTGCCATGGAAGATGACTTTTGCTCTCTCAGGTGCTTCATACCTGCCTACAACTTCTCCAGGTATCATTTGTGCATGGACATTTGAGGTTCTCATCTGGAGGAAGATCCCCAACTTTCCTGTATTGTAAGAACCCCTCTGTCCCTGCTCTTCTGTAAAATGATTGAGGGAACAGTGTATACTTGGAGTTAAAAACAGGTTTGATTTGGTGACGAATGATTCTGTGCGATGAATAATGGCATTGGGAACCTGCAATATTTACAAGAATATAGAGGTGAAATATAAGTATGAAAACAGAAATCTAGGTATGCTTTGAATCCCAGAAGGGTTTTGCCCTTGATTGGGATACTTAGCTTTGAATTATGTTCTGCAAAGATGTCTCAGATAATTCGAATTACAATGGCATAGGACGTTGTACATTGGATGATAGAATTTAGAAGAGAACATCAGGTCAAAAAGGGATATTCAGTAGGATTAGGAAGATAGTCGGTAGGTTTAGGAAGAAGAGTGAGTACAGGATTTGGACCAAAAGTTCTTTAGCAATAGACTTTTGGTTATAGAGTGAATGTAAATGTCAGCACATATAAAGAGTCAGTCACTATGTTGAACTGGGGAAAATATGTAGAAAAGCAGATATCAATAGAAACATTACGAAATCAGGCAAAGTATAAAGTGAGGGATAGAATTAGACATTTTCAACAGTGTTGAGTTTGAATATATAAATAGGAAAAAACAAATATGTAGTCACCAATAGGATTGACAATTGACAGCATTAGGCAACCTGGATATGGATGTTTTTAGAAATCCATGTTCACTTTCCATTTAGGCTTTGGTACAATCATAAGTGTGACCTTTCCATTTTTTGTCCAGAATATTACTGTGATAATGAGGTGACATGAGTATTTCTTTCACCATTTCTGGGAGCAATATATTGAAGATGTAATATTAGAATTGGGGTACAAAGAAGTGTACCCTGTTTCTATGAACATAGAAAAAAAGCAAGAATAGACCATACTGTGAATAAATAATATAATTTTTTCAACTTTAAATATAGAATTGAACTGATATCTGAAAAATTAAAGGAAATCGTATATTGATATACAATCATTCATTCCAACCAGTTATATATCTATTGGAAATATTAGTGTTTTGTTTTATCATGAAGAGTGTGTGAGTTTTGCTTCAAAATGATTATGTAAATTCAAAATTATGTGTTTGGAAAGAAGTCTGATGAAAGGACCAGTCAAGAAACCCTGACAATACATGTGTTCTGAAGCAAGAAGTCATTAAAGTTGAAACAAATGCCTATTAATTTGTGAACTTGTGGATGCAATGTATATCCTATGATGTGCAAAAACTGAAGAAACAATAATGTACCAGTGTCGAATACAAATGAATGACAAATTACATATCATGTCCCATAGGAGTCTTCTTGCATTGATGTTAGACTGGGTCAGTTACTGTAGAGTAATTAGGATTTGTATGCACCATTCACTGAAGTTAGGTTTCAGTACTATGAAACAAATATGTATTTCAGGTGGATGAATATTTCTGATTATAATCTTGTGAAAAGTTGATTATAAATCCACATACATGTACATGAATGAATTTAGAGAGTATATATTAGACACATTTTTTCATATTTTGAAAAATTTGGAGAGTATATATATATATCTATGTTTATACACACACACACACACACACACACACAGACACACACACACACACACAGACACACACACACACAACATTCACAGACATTAAAAAGTACCAATATAAATGCCAATCGAAATTCATCAGTAAATATATATCATCCACAGATGCAAAAATATTTATTTTACTGAACATGAGTTTATGCATAATTTTGTTCTACTAGGACGTTCTCCTATAGGTTGAATTTTCATTTCCAACAGCATTTAGGAGGAGTGAACACTTCTCTCAATTTGTATCTGCCAAGACAGCCACCTCACAAAAATGTATGTGTGATACCTGGTAGGATTCTATATATGCATATAAATATACATGTGTGAATAGGCTACAGAAAAGGGAAATAAGAATTCACATATTTGTTAAGCTTAAAAACACATGGAGAATATTTCAATTAAAATTTGACGAGATTTATAACTCCTACCTTATATAATGCAAATGTCAAGTCCAACTATACAACATGTCTCCTCTGAAGTGCTTGTATATCTATTGTGTTGGGTTAAATTTCCCCATTATATTAGGATGAATAGTCTGAGTCTACTAGGTAAGTTTTAGTGTCCGGGATTCAGTACTTCAAATGGAAAATTGGAAAATGAATCCAATGTGTATGTAAATATATGCTGCACAAATATCCTCACGCTCTCATCCAGAACAATGCCTTGACATTACCTTCACCCCAAGTAAGACACAATTAGAGGAGAAGAGTTACAAAATCAGTGAATACATATCTGGAATGGAAAATGCCCAGGAGTTCACAACCTTGGAGGTGGTAGAGGAGTTTCCAAAAGTAAGGGACAGGGTAAACACTCCAAAAACATGGAGCTCTGCTGGCCTAAAAACTTTTTGAGAAACTGCCTCTGAGCTTCCGCACTTGAAATATATGTTGTTTTCATGAGATTTGGCTTCCTTTGTAGTGAGACCATCAAAGCTGGGTCTGCATCTATGTGACCTGGAGGACATGGTTTCTTATTTTCCAATGAACAAGATGAAGCAGTGCTGAATCCTCTCTTTTTAGGTAAATTAAGGTCACTAGAGACTAAGTGACTCCCCGTCTCCCCACGTGGACTGTGAAGCCATTTGGTCCTCCTCCACTTTTTGTGGTGTTTAGGCTGCTGCACTGTGAGTTTGGTATTTGTTTCACGAAATACTAGCAGCTAAACTGAGACACAGTGCTGGAGGGAGTTCTGTCACCACGTGTGGTGGGTCAGGGTCTGCAAGAGAATGCACCAACTAGGCTTCTATCTCTCACAGCTTGCCCCATTGCCCCCTTGTCCATATCAACCTGATTCTTAATTTTCCTCTTAAAACTCTCCATATAACAAGATGCCTTTACATATAAGTGTCTGCTGGCAGCACCATGTCAGTTACAAGCCATTTGGAATCCAATGGTAGATCCACATGGCCCTACCACGGATGTTTTATCAAACACCTCCCCACCACTGCTCTAGACCCACTACTCAGCAGGCTCCAACTTACTGGCATCTCTGTTCTACACCATTTTCATGAAACTCAGTAAATCAAGGCACTGTCTGGTATACTCATGATCAGCAATAGGACATCCAATGTTTCTCCAGTGCCACCTGGTCATAGGAATTTCAAAAATTTCATGGTATTTATGTAGCCATTTTTCAAGCATGAAGTTGGAGGCACTGTGGGTTTCAATTCATTCAGCAAACATTAAATGGTGAGGAAGCCCATTTCAATGAAATCTCTGGAGAAATCTCACAGGCAAGGCTTCCCAAAGAATGGACAAAAGGTCACATTAGGCCAGGCCCATTGAGTTCTACAATGTGAGGTGCATGTGTGTTTTGACTCTCAACTATGGATGCCATTTCTTTAAGAATAAAATCATGTGATATCCTTGCTGAGATTCCCAGGGCTCTGTGGAAATCTACCCGGGGCCTAGGTCTCAGTTTCCAAGAGCGACTTTCATGCGTGGCCTCTTAAAATCCCAACAAAATTCATAGCAATGCTTCTCTGAGTTCAGTTCCAAAACCCAGTGTTTAAGGGGAATCACACCAGAGTTCAAGCCCACGTGGAACCAGTCATTTTTTCCAATGCCACACAAATGATCAACATTAAAACCAAAACACTCCCACATGGCCCTCACCTTATTCAATATAGTCAATCATCTTAACATCTGGCTGGAGGTTTCCATGAGGGGTGCAGCCCAAGACAGTGTCCAAAATCAGCTCGTTTGCCCCTCATTTGCCTAAGTCAGGGTAGCCTGGACACCGTTGCTGTGAACCAGGAGTGAACAAATAAGCCTGCCGTTAATACTTCTATGTTTCTCCAATTTGAGGGCTACTGATTTTAGGTATCGATTCTTTAGGTGATTTAGAGTCATGCGAAAACACAAGCACCTCTGCAGGGCTTTGAAGAACTCATTTGACTCACAGAATCCCTATTCTCATTTGTTGGAGTGCAGGAACCTAACAGAGGAAGGCAAGAGTCTTCATCCACAATGAATGATATTTTTTGCCATTTTGGTTTTGGAAGCTCACATGGGATCATTCTTAAGATCCATTAGGTGCTGAGAATCTAAGTCACAGCCACACACAGACCAAGAGGCTGATAAAGACACATCCCTTTCCAAAGCAATTAAGCAAAGAACCACAGGTGAGGCCCATTAATTTCCATTTGAAAACTGTTTTCTTCAGGCTTCACAAAGGGGTTGCCTGAGGCAAAGACCTTCCTGACATTCAGTGCAACACAACAATAAGTAAGCAAATAGCCCAAAGCAGTGTTTCTCCACTAAGACTTTCCTGGTCACACTGATATCTGAGTTTTCTGAGATGCTCGCCATTCTCTTCAACTATCCTTTACATGGCCATGTCACAGAGCTTGGAGGTGGTACATATTTTGGACACAAATCCCTGAGCCCACTCTGGAGAGTGGCCAGAATTCAGGAAGAAAACAACAACTTAGAAAGATAGCAGGTGTTGCACATCGATAAGACAAGCTGCAGTCCATTCATATATTGGGCAGGATGAATTATAGGGAAGATTTATACTAGACAGGACACATCCATTAATGCATTCTCTTTTCTAATGTCTACAACAACGGACACAGTGGGATACACATAAACAGAAACACTCGCCTTGTCAAATGACTTACTAGAAACTGTCTGCTCCAAACCAAATAAACTGCCTTTTCGATCTATTCTCAGAACATGAGACAAAACAACAAAACCCACACCCACTCCCACAAAGGCACCTCCTTCCCCCAAGTAGGTCTGTGACTATCCGGAGTGTCCTCTTACTGGTGGGCCATACTATGTTCCCCCGAAATGGCCTGTCTTCTCTCAGATCTTGTTTCCTTGACCAACTCTGTGAAGATGTCAGGAAAAAGTGGTTAGCCACTACCTGTTTTCTCAGGAAAGGTCCATCTTCAGAGCTCTCCTGGCAATTGGCCATCCTCACATCATTAGGTACCAAGAAAACTGACTCTGTCCTTGGTAAATACAAACAAGTGAGCCCACTGGGCCTGGGACTGGGACTGCCTCTGGGTGCCTGGCTTCTTGGATACCAAGTTCAGAGAGTTCCATCACCAAGGAAATGAGGTATGTCACATTCTTTGTAACTGAATGAGGTCACTGCCTTGGCAACCACTTTGTCCTAACAGTTGCTTCCAAGGGTTACATAAGATGGAGGTTTCCCCTACTTCCTGTGACACTTTCATAAGGTAGAATGTATATCAACCATTGGCACCCGGGAACAGCTCTCCACTCAGGCCTGGATTGTTCCACCTTGTCTACAATAAGAAGAGAGAGGCAGATTCAGACACATCCCTTCATCCTGACCAGGTTGTTTGCCATGGAAGATGGCTTTTGCTCTCTCAGGAGCTTCATACCTGCCTACAACTTCTCCAGGTATCATTTGTGCATGGACATTTGAGGTTCTCATCTGGTGGAAGATCCCCAACTTTCCTGTATTGTAAGAACCCCTCTGTCCCTGCTCTTCTGTAAAATGATTGAGGGAACAGTGTATACTTGGGGTTAAAAACAGGTTTGATTTGGTGACGAAAGATTCTGTGTGATGAATAATGGGATTGGGAACCTGCAATATTTACAAGAATATATAGGTGAAATAAAAGTATGAAAAAAGAAATCTAGGTATGCTTTGAAGCCCAGAAGGGTTTTGCCCTTGATTGGGATACTTAGCTTTGAATTATGTTCTGCAAAGATGTCTCAGATAATTTGATATACAATGGCATAGGACCTTGTACATTGGATGATTGAATTTAGAAGAGAACATCCAGTCAAAAAGGGATATTCAGTAGGATTAGGAAGATAGTCGGTAGGTTTAGGAAGACGAGTGAGTATAGGATTTGGACCAAAAGTTCTTTAGCAATAGACTTTTGGTTATAGAGTGAATGTAAATGTCAGCACATATGAAGAGTCAGACACTTTGTTGAACTGGGGAAAATATGTAGAAAAGCAGATATCAATGGAAACATTACGAAATCAGGCAAAGTATAAAGTGAGGGATAGAATTAGACATTTTCAACAGGGTTGAGTTTCAATATATAAATTAGGAAAAAACAAATATGTAGTCACCAATAGGAGTGACAATTGACAGCATTAGGCAACCTGGACATGGATGTTTTTAGAAATCCATGTTCACTTTCCATTTAGGCTTTGGTACAATCATAAATGTGACCTTTCCATTTTTTGTCCAGAATATTACTGTGATAATGAGGTGACATGAGTATTTCTTTCACCATTTCTGGGAGCAATATATTGAAGATGTCAAATGAGAATCGGGGGTACAAATAGGTGTACCCTGTTTCTATGAACATAGAGAAAAACCACGAATAGACCATACTTGAATAAATAATATAACTTTTTTGAACTTTAAATAATGAATTGAACTGATATCTGAAAAATAAAATGAAATTGTATATTGATATATAATAATTCATTCCAACCAGATATATATCTAATGGAAATATTAGTGTTTTGGTTTATCATGAAGAGTGTGTGAGTTTTGCTTCAAAATGATTATGGAAATTCAAAATAATGTGTTTGGAAAGAAGTCTCATGAAAAGACCAGTCAAGAAACCCTGACAATACATGTGTTCTGAAGCAAGAAGTGATTAATGTTGAAACAAATGCCTATTAATTTGTGAACTTGTGGATGAAATGTATATCCTATGATGTGCAAAAACTGAGGAAACCATAATGCACCAGTGTCGAATACAAATGAATGACAAATTACATATCATGTCCCATAGGAGTCTACTTGCATTGATGTTAGACTGGGTCAGATACTGTGGAATAATTAGGATTTGTATGCACCCTTCACTGAAGTTAGTAGTCAGTACTAGGAAACAAATATGTATTTCAGGTGGATGAATATTTCTGATTATAATCTTCTGAAAAGTGGATTATAAATCAACATACATGAACATGAATGAATTTAGAGAGTGTATACTAGACACATATATTTCATATTTGGAAAACTTTGGAGAGTATATCTATATCTATATCTATACACACACACACACACACACACACACACACACACACACACAACACTCACAGACATTAAAAAGTACCAATATAAATGCCAATCGAAATTCATCAGTAAATATATATCATCCACAGATGCAAAAATATTTATGTTACTGAACATGAGTTTATGTATAATGTTGTTCTTCTAGGACGCTCTCTTATAGGTTGAATTTTCATTTCCAACAGCATTTAGGAGGAGTGAACACTTCTCACAATTTGTATCTGCCAAGACATCCACCTTACAAAAATGTACCTGTGATACCTGGTAGGATTCTATATATGCATATAAATATACATGTGTGAATAGGCTACAGAAATTGGAAACAAGTATTCACATATTTGTTAAGTTTAAAAACACATGGAGAATATTTCAATTAAAATTTGACTAGATGTATAACTCCTACCTTATATAATGCAAATGTCAAGTCCAACTATAGAACATGTCTCCTCTGAAGTGCTTGTATTTCTATTGTGTTGGGTTAATTTTCCCCATTACATTAGGATGAATAGTCTGAGTCTACTAGGTATGGGTTAGTGTCAGGTATTCAGTACTTCGAATGAAAAATTGGAAAATGAATCCAATGTGTATGTAAATATATGCTGCACACATATACTCCCGCTCTCATCCAAAACAATGCCTTGACATTACCTTCACCCCAAGTAAGACACAATTAGAGAAGAAGAGTTACACAATCAGTGAATACATATCTGGAATGGAAAATGCTCAGGAGTTCACAACCTTGGAGGTGGTTTAGGAGTTTCCAAAAGTAAGGGACATGGTAAACACTCCACAAACATGTAACTCTGCTGGCCTAAAAACTGTTTGAGAAACTGCCTCTGAGCTTCCGCACTTGAAATATATGTTGTTTTCATGAGATTTGGCTTCCTTTGTAGTGAGACCATCAAAGCTGGGTCTGCATCTATGTGACCTGGAGGACATGGTTTCTTATTTTCCAATGAACAAGATGAAGCAGTGCTGAATCCTCTCTTTATAGGTAAACTGAGGCCACTGGGGACTAAGTGTCTCCCCGTCTCCCCGTGTGGACTGTGAAGCCATTTGGTCCTCCTCCACTTTTTGTGGTTTATAGGCTGCTGCACTGTGAGTTTGGTATTTGTTTCATGAAATACTAGCAGCTAAACTGGGACACAGTGCTGGAGGGAGTTCTGTCACGTGTGGTGGGTCAGGGTCTGCAAGAGAATGCACCAACTAGGCTTCTATCTCTCACAGCTTGCCCCATTGCCCCCTTGTCCATATCAACCTGATTCTTAATTTTCCTCTTAAAACTCTCCATATAACAAGATGCCTTTACATATAAGGGTCTGCTGGCAGCACCATGTCAGTTACAAGCCATTTGGAATCCAATGGTAGATCCACATGGCCCTACCACGGATGTTTTATCAAACACCTCCCCAGCACTGCTCTAGACCCACTACTCAGCAGGCTCCAACTTACTGGCATCTCTGTTCTACACCATTTTCATGAAACTCAGTAAATCAAGGCACTGTCTGGTATACTCATGATCAGCAATAGGACATCCAATGTTTCTCCAGTGCCACCTGGTCATAGGAATTTCAAAAATTTCATGGTATTTATCTAGAAATTTTTCAAGCATGAAGTTGGAGGCACTGTGGGTTTCAATTCATTCAGCAAAGATTAAATGGTGAGGAAGCTCAATTCAATGAAATCTCTGGAGAAATCTCACAGGCAAGGCTTCCCAAAGAATGGACAAAAGGTCACATTAGGCCAGGCCCATTGAGGTCTACAATGTGAGGTGCATGTGTTTTTTGACTCTCAACTATGGCTGCCATTTCTTTAAGAATAAAATCATGTGATATCCTTGCTGAGATTCCCAGGGCTCTGTGGAAATCTACCCGGGGCCTAGGTCTCAGTTTCCAAGAGCGACTTTCATGCGTGGCCTCTTAAAATCCCAACAAAATTCATGGCAATGCTTCTCTGAGTTCAGTTCCAAAACCCAGTCTCTAAGGGGAATCACACCAGAGTTCAAGCCCACGTGGACACAGTCATTTTTTCCAATGCCACACAAATGACCAAAATTAAAACCAAAACACTCCCACATGGCCCTCATCTTATTTCATATAGTCAATCATCTTAACCTCTGGCTGGAGGTTTCCATGAGGGGCGCAGACCAAGACAGTGTCCAAAATCAGCTCGTTTGCCCCTCATTTGTCTAAAGTCAGGGTAGCCTGGACACCATTTCTGTGAACCAGGAGTGAACAAATAAGCCTGCCGTTAATACTTCTGTGTTTCTCCAATTTGAGGCCTACTGATTTTAGGTATCGATTCTTTAGGTGATTTAGAGTCATGCGAAAACACAAGTACCTCTGCAGGGCTTTGAAGAACTCATTTGACCCAAAGAATCCCTATTGTCATTTGATGGAGTGCAGGAACCTAACAGAGGAAGGCAAGAGTCTTCATCCACAATGAATGATATTTTTTGCCATTCTGCTTTTGGAAGCTCACATGGGATCATTCTTAAGATCCATCAGGTGCTGAGAATCTAAGTCACAGCCACACACTGGACCAAGAGGCTGATAAAGACAAATCCCTTTCCAAAGCAATTAAGCAAAGAACCACAGGTGAGGCCCATTCATTTCCATTTGAAAACTGTTTTCTTCAGGCTTCACAAAGGGGTGGCCTGAGGCAAAGAACTTCCTGACATTCAGTGCAACACAACAATAAGTAAGCAAAAAGCCCAAAGCAGTGTTTCTGCACTAAGACTTTCCTGGTCACACTGATATCTGAGTTTTCTGAGATGCTCGCCATTCTCTTCAACTATCCTTTACATGGCCATGTCACAGAGCTTGGAGGTGATACATATTTTGGACACAAATCCCTGAGCCCATTCTGGAGAGTGGCCAGAATTCAGAAAGAAAACAACAACTTAGAAAGATAGCAGGTGTTGCACATCGATAAGACAAGCTGCAGTCCATTCATATATTGGGCAGGATGAATTATAGGGAAGATTTATACTAGACAGGACACATCCATTAATGCATTCTCTTTTCTAATGTCTACAACAACGGACACAGTGGGATACACATAAACAGAAACACTCGCCTTGTCAAATGACTTACTAGAAACTGTCTGCTCCAAACCAAACAAACCGCCTTTTCGATCTATTCTCAGAACATGAGACAATACAACAAACCCACACCCACTCCCACAAAGGCACCTCCTTCCCCCAAGTAGGTCTGTGACTATCCAGAGTGTCCTCTGACTGGTGGGCCATACTATGTTCCCCCGAAATGGCCTGTCTTCTCTCAGATCTTGTTTCCTTGACCAACTCTGTGAAGATGTCAGGAAAAAGTGGTTAGCCACTACCTGTTTTCTCAGGAAAGGTCCATCTTGAGAGCTCTCCTGGCATTTGGCCATCCTCACATCATTAGGTACCAAGAAAACTGACTATGTCCTTGGTAAATCCAAACAAGTGAGCCCACTGGGCCTGGGACTGGGACTGCCTCTGGGTGCCTGGCTTCTTGGATACCAAGTTCAGAGAGTTCCATCCCCAAGGAAATGAGGTATGTCACATTCTTTGGAACTGAATGAGGTCACTGCCTTGGCAACCACTTTGTCCTAACAGTTGCTTCCAAGGGTTACATAAGATGGAGGTTTCCCCTACTTCCTGTGACACTTTCATAAGGTAGAATGTATATCAACCATTGGCACCCGGGAACAGCTCTCCACTCAAGCCTGGATTGTTCCACCTTGTCTACAATAAGAAGAGAGAGGCAGATTCAGACACATCCCTTCATCCTGACCAGGTTGTTTGCCATGGAAGTTGACTTTTGCTCTCTCAGGTGCTTCATACCTGCCTACAACTTCTCCAGGTATCATTTGTGCATGGACATTTGAGGTTCTCATCTGGTGGAAGATCCCCAACTTTCCTGTATTGTAAGAACCCCTCTGTCCCTGCTCTTCTGTAAAATGATTGAGGGAACAGTGTATACTTGGGGTTAAAAACAGGTTTGATTTGGTGACGAATGATTCTGTGCGATGAATAATGGGATTGGGAACCTGCAATATTTACAAGAATATAGAGGTGAAATATAAGTATGAAAAAAGAAATCTAGGTATGCTTTGAAGCCCAGAAGGGTTTTGCCCTTGATTGGGATACTTAGCTTTGAATTATGTTCTGCAAAGATGTCTCAGATAATTTGATATACAATGGCATAGGACCTTGTACATTGGATGATTGAATTTAGAAGAGAACATCCAGTCAAAAAGGGATATTCAGTAGGATTAGGAAGATAGTCGGTAGGTTTAGGAAGACGAGTGAGTATAGGATTTGGACCAAAAGTTCTTTAGCAATAGACTTTTGGTTATAGAGTGAATGTAAATGTCAGCACATATGAAGAGTCAGACACTATGTTGAACTGGGGAAAATATGTAGAAAAGCAGATATCAATGGAAACATTACGAAAGCAGGCAAAGTATAAAGTGAGGGATAGAATTAGACATTTTCAACAGGGTTGAGTTTCAATATATAAATTAGGAAAAAACAAATATGTAGTCACCAATAGGAGTGACAATTGACAGCATTAGGCAACCTGGACATGGATGTTTTTAGAAATCCATGTTCACTTTCCATTTAGGCTTTGGTACAATCATAAGTGTGACCTTTCCATTTTTTGTCCAGAATATTACTGTGATAATGAGGTGACATGAGTATTTCTTTCACCATTTCTGGGAGCAATATATTGGAGATGTAAAATTAGAATCGGGGGTACAAATAGGTGTACCCTGTTTCTATGAACATAGAGAAAAACCACGAATAGACCATACTGTGAATAAATAATATAACTTTTTTGAACTTTAAATAATAAATTGAACTGATATCTGAAAAATAAAAGGAAATTGTATATTGATATACAATCATTCATTCCAACCAGTTATATATCTAATGGAAATATTAGTGTTTTGGTTTATCATGAAGAGTGTGTGAGTTTTGCTTCAAAATGATTATGGAAATTCAAAATAATGTGTTTGGAAAGAAGTCTCATGAAAAGACCAGTCAAGAAACCCTGACAATACATGTGTTCTGAAGCAAGAAGTGATTAATGTTGAAACAAATGCCTATTAATTTGTGAACTTGTGGATGAAATGTATATCCTATGATGTGCAAAAACTGAAGAAACAATAATGTACCAGTGTCGAATACAAATGAATGACAAATTACATATCATGTCCCATAGGAGTCTACTTGCATTGATGTTAGACTGGGTAAGATACTGTAGAATAATGAGGATTTGTATGCACCCTTCACTGAAGTTAGCAGTCAGTACTAGGAAACAAATATGTATTTCAGGTGGATGAATATTTCTGATTATAATCTTCTGAAAAGTGGATTATAAATCAACATACATGAACATGAATGAATTTAGAGAGTGTATACTAGACACATATATTTCATATTTGGAAAACTTTGGAGAGTATATCTATATCTATATCTATACACACACACACACACACACACACACACACACAACACTCACAGACATTAAAAAGTACCAATATAAATGCCAATCGAAATTCATCAGTAAATATATATCATCCACAGATGCAAAAATATTTATGTTACTGAACATGAGTTTATGTATAATGTTGTTCTTCTAGGACGCTCTCTTATAGGTTGAATTTTCATTTCCAACAGCATTTAGGAGGAGTGAACACTTCTCACAATTTGTATCTGCCAAGACATCCACCTTACAAAAATGTACGTGTGATACCTGGTAGGATTCTATATATGCATATAAATATACATGTGTGAATAGGCTACAGAAATTGGAAACAAGTATTCACATATTTGTTAAGTTTAAAAACACATGGAGAATATTTCAATTAAAATTTGACTAGATGTATAACTCCTACCTTATATAATGCAAATGTCAAGTCCAACTATAGAACATGTCTCCTCTGAAGTGCTTGTATTTCTATTGTGTTGGGTTAATTTTCCCCATTATATTAGGATGAATAGTCTGAGTCTACTAGGTATGGGTTAGTGTCAGGGATTCAGTACTTCGAATGAAAAATTGGAAAATGAATCCAATGTGTATGTAAATATATGCTGCACAAATATCCTCCCGCTCTCATCCAAAACAATGCCTTGACATTACCTTCACCCCAAGTAAGACACAATTAGAGGAGAAGAGTTACACAATCAGTGAATACATATCTGGAATGGAAAATACTCAGGAGTTCACAACAGTGGAGGTGGTTTAGGAGTTTCCAAAAGTAAGGGACATGGTACACACTCCACAAACATGTAACTCTGCTGGCCTATAAACTTTTTGAGAAACTGCCTCTGAGCTTCCGCAATTGAAATATATGTTGTTTTCATGAGATTTGGCTTCTTTTGTAGTGAGACCATCAAAGCTGGGTCTGCATCTATGTGACCTGGAGGACATGGTTTCTTATTTTCCAATGAACAAGATGAAGCAGTGCTGAATCCTCTCTTTATAGGTAAACTGAGGCCACTGGGGACTAAGTGTCTCCCCGTCTCCCCGTGTGGACTGTGAAGCCATTTGGTCCTCCTCCACTTTTTGTGGTTTTTAGGCTGCTGCACTGTGAGTTTGGTATTTGTTTCACGAAATACTAGCAGCTAAACTGGGACACAGTGCTGGAGGGAGTTCTGTCACGTGTGGTGGGTCAGGGTCTGCAAGAGAATGCACCAACTAGGCTTCTATCTCTCACAGCTTGCCCCATTGCCCCCTTGTCCATATCAACCTGATTCTTAATTTTCCTCTTAAAACTCTCCATATAACAAGATGCCTTTACATATAAGGGTCTGCTGGCAGCACCATGTCAGTTACAAGCCATTTGGAATCCAATGGTAGATCCACATGGCCCTACCACGGATGTTTTATCAAACACCTCCCCAGCACTGCTCTAGACCCACTACTCAGCAGGCTCCAACTTACTGGCATCTCTGTTCTACACCATTTTCATGAAACTCAGTAAATCAAGGCACTGTCTTGTATACTCATGATCAGCAATAGGACATCCAATGTTTCTCCAGTGCCACCTGGTCATAGGAATTTCAAAAATTTCATGGTATTTATCTAGCCATTTTTCAACATTGAAGTTGGAGGCACTGTGGGTTTCAATTCATTCAGCAAAGATTAAATGGTGAGGAAGCTCATTTCAATGAAATCTCTGGAGAAATCTCACAGGCAAGTCTTCCCAAAGAATGGACAAAAGGTCATATTAGGCCAGGCCCATTGAGGTCTACAATGTGAGGAGCATGTGTGTTTTGACTCTCAACTATGGCTGCCATTTCTTTAAGAATAAAATCATGTGATATCCTTGCTGAGATTCCCAGGCCTCTGTGGAAATCTACCCGGGGCCTAGGTCTCAGTTTCCAAGAGCGACTTTCATGCGTGACCTCTTAAAATCCCAACAAAATTCATAGCAATGCTTCCTTGACTTTCAGTTGCAAAACACAGTGTTTAAGGGGAATCACACCAGAGTTCAAGCCCACGTGGAACCAGTCATTTTTTCCAATGCCACACAAATGACCAACATTAAAACCAAAACATTCCCACATGGCCCTCACCTTATTCCATATAGTCAATCATCTTAAACTCTGGCTGGAGGTTTCCATGAGGGGTGCAGCCCAAGAGAGTGTCCAAAATCAGCTCGTTTGCCCCTCATTTGCCTAAAGTCAAGGTAGCCTGGACACCGTTGCTGTGAACCAGGAGTGAACAAATAAGCCTGCCGTTAATACTTCTAGGTTTCTCCAATTTGACGGCTACTGATTTTAGGTATCGATTCTTTAGGTGATTTAGAGTCATGGGAAAACACAAGCACCTCTGCAGGGCTTTGAAGAACTCATTTGACTCACAGAATCCCTATTCATATTTGTTGGAGTGCAGGAACCTAACAGAGGAAGGCAAGAGTTTTCATCCACAATGAATGATATTTTTTTGCCATTTAGTTTTGGAAGCTCACATGGGATCATTCTTAAGATCCATCAGGTGCTGAGAATCTAAGTCACAGCCACACACAAGACCAAGAGGCTGATAAAGACACATCCCTTTCCAAAGCAATTAAGCAAAGAACCACAGGTGAGGCCCATTCATTTCCATTTGAAAACTGTTTTCTTCAGGCTTCACAAAGGGGTGGCCTGAGGCAAAGACCTTCCTGACATTCAGTGCAACACAACAATAAGTAAGCAAAAAGCCCAAAGCAGTGTTTCTGCACTAAGACTTTCCTGGTCACACTGATATCTGAGTGTTCTGAGATGCTCGCCATTCTCTTCAACTATCCTTTACATGGCCATGTCACAGAGCTTGGAGGTGGTACATATTTTGGACACAAATCCCTGAGCCCATTCTGGAGAGTGGCCAGAATTCAGGAAGAAAACAACAACTTAGAAAGATAGCAGGTGTTGCACATCGATAAGACAAGCTACAGTCCATTCATATATTGGGCAGGATGAATTATAGGGAAGATTTATACTAGACAGGACACATCCATTAATGCATTCTCTTTTCTAATGTCTACAACAACGGACACAGTGGGATACACATAAACAGAAACACTCGCCTTGTCAAATGACTTACTAGAAACTGTCTGCTCCAAACCAAACAAACCGCCTTTTCGATCTATTCTCAGAACATGAGACAAAACAACAAACCCACACCCACTCCCACAAAGGCACCTCCTTCCCCCAAGTAGGTCTGTGACTATCCGGAGTGTCCTCTGACTGGTGGGCCATACTATGTTCCCCCGAAATGGCCTGTCTTCTCTCAGATCTTGTTTCCTTGACCAACTCTGTGAAGATGTCAGGAAAAAGTGGTTAGCCACTACCTGTTTTCTCAGGAAAGGTCCATCTTCAGAGCTCTCCTGGCAATTGGTCATCCTCACATATTAGGTACCAAGAAAACTGACTCTGTCCTTGGTAAATCCAAACAAGTGAGCCCACTGGGCCTGGGACTGGGACTGCCTCTGGGTGCCTGGCTTCTTGGATACCAAGTTCAGAGAGTTCCATCACCAAGGAAATGAGGTATGTCACATTCTTTGGAACTGAATGAGGTCACTGCCTTGGCAACCACTTTGTCCTAACAGTTGCTTCCAAGGGTTACAAAAGATGGAGGTTTCCCCTACTTCTTGTGACACTTTCATAAGGTAGAATGTATATCAACCATTGGCACCCGGGAACAGCTCTCCACTCAGGCCTGGATTGTTCCACCTTGTCTACAGTAAGAAGAGAGAGGCAGATTCAGACACATCCCTTCATCCAGACGAGGTTGTTTGCCATGGAAGATGACTTTTTCTCTCTCAGGTGCTTCATACCTGCCTACAACTTCTCCAGGTATCATTTGTGCATGGACATTTGAGGTTCTCATCTGGTGGAAGATCCCCAACTTTCCTGTATTGTAAGAACCCCTCTGTCCCTGCTCTTCTGTAAAATGATTGAGGGAACTGTGTATACTTGGGGTTAAAAACAGGTTTGATTTGGTGACGAATGATTCTGTGCGATGAATAATGGGATTGGGAACCTGCAATATATACAAGAATATAGAGGTGAAATATAAGTATGAAAAAAGAAATCTAGGTATGCTTTGAAGCCCAGAAGGGTTTTGCCCTTGATTGGGATACTTAGCTTTGAATTATGTTCTGCAAAGATGTCTCAGATAATTTGATATACAATGGCATAGGACCTTGTACATTGGATGATTGAATTTAGAAGAGAACATCCAGTCAAAAAGGGATATTCAGTAGGTTTAGGAAGATAGTCGGTAGGTTTAGGAAGACGAGTGAGTATAGGATTTGGACAAAAAGTTCTTTAGCAATAGACTTTTGGTTATAGAGTGAATGTAAATGTCAGCACATATGAAGAGTCAGACACTATGTTGAACTGGGGAAAATATGTAGAAAAGCAGATATCAATGGAAACATTACGAAATCAGGCAAAGTATAAAGTGAGGGATAGAATTAGACATTTTCAACAGGGTTGAGTTTCAATATATAAATTAGGAAAAAACAAATATATAGTCACCAATAGGAGTGACAATTGACAGCATTAGGCAACCTGGACATGGATGTTTTTAGAAATCCATGTTCACTTTCCATTTAGGCTTTGGTACAATCATAAGTGTGACCTTTCCATTTTTTGTCCAGAATATTACTGAGATAATGAGGTGACATGAGTATTTCTTTCACCATTTTTGGGAGCAATATATTGAAGATGTAAAATTAGAATCGGGGGTGCAAATAGGTGTACCCTGTTTCTATGAACATAGAGAAAAACCACGAATAGACCATACTGTGAATAAATAATATAACTTTTTTGAACTTTAAATGATGAATTGAACTGATATCTGAAAATTAAAAGGAAATTGTATATTGATATACAATCATTCATTCCAACCGGTTATATATCTAATGGAAATATTAGTGTTTTGGTTTATCATGAAGAGTGTGTGAGTTTTGCTTCAAAATGATTATGGAAATTCAAAATAATGTGTTTGGAAAGAAGTCTCATGAAAAGACCAGTCAAGAAACCCTGACAATACATGTGTTCTGAAGCAAGAAGTGATTAATGTTGAAACAAATGCCTATTAATTTGTGAACTTGTGGATGAAATGTATATCCTATGATGTGCAAAAACTGAAGAAACAATAATGTACCAGTGTCGAATACAAATGAATGACAAATTACATATCATGTCCCATAGGAGTCTACTTGCATTGATGTTAGACTGGGTCAGATACTGTAGAATAATTAGGATTTGTATGCACCCTTCACTGAAGTTAGTAGTCAGTACTAGGAAACAAATATGTATTTCAGGTGGATGAATATTTCTGATTATAATCTTCTGAAAAGTTGATTATAAATCAACATACATGAACATGAATGAATTTAGAGAGTGTATACTAGACACATATATTTCATATTTGGAAAACTTTGGAGAGTATATCTATATCTATATCTATACACACACACACACACACACGCACACACACACACACAACACTCACAGACATTAAAAAGTACCAATATAAATGCCAATCGAAATTCATCAGTAAATATATATCATCCACAGATGCAAAAATATTTATGTTACTTAACATGAGTTTATGTATAATGTTGTTCTTCTAGGACGCTCTCTTATAGGTTGAATTTTCATTTCCAACAGCATTTAGGAGGAGTGAACACTTCTCACAATTTGTATCTGCCAAGACATCCACCTTACAAAAATGTACCTGTGATACCTGGTAGGATTCTATATATGCATATAAATATACATGTGTGAATAGGCTACAGAAATTGGAAACAAGTATTCACATATTTGTTAAGTTTAAAAACACATGGAGAATATTTCAATTAAAATTTGACTAGATGTATAACTCCTACCTTATATAATGCAAATGTCAAGTCCAACTATAGAACATGTCTCCTCTGAAGTGCTTGTATTTCTATTGTGTTGGGTTAATTTTCCCCATTATACTAGGATGAATAGTTTGAGTCTACTAGGTATGGGTTAGCGTCAGGGATTCAGTACTTCGAATGAAAAATTGGAAAAAGAATCCAATGTGTATGTAAACATATGCTGCACAAATATCCTCCCGCTCTCATCCAAAACAAGGCCTTGACATTACCTTCACCCCAAGTAAGACACAATTAGAGGAGAAGAGTTACACAATCAGTGAATACATATCTGGAATGGAAAATGCTCAGGAGTTCACAACCTTGGAGGTGGTTTAGGAGTTTCCAAAAGTAAGGGACATGGTAAACACTCCACAAACATGTAACTCTGCTGGCTTAAAAACTTTTTGAGAAACTGCCTCTGAGCTCCCGCACTTGAAATATATGTTGTTTTCATGAGATTTGGCTTCCTTTGTAGTGAGACCATCAAAGCTGGGTCTGCATCTATGTGACCTGGAGGACATGGTTTCTTATTTTCCAATGAACAAGATGAAGCAGTGCTGAATCCTCTCTTTATAGGTAAACTGAGGCCACTGGGAACTAAGTGTCTCCCCGTCTCCCCGTGTGGACTGTGAAGCCATTTGGTCCTCCTCCACTTTTTGTGGTTTTTAGGCTGCTGCACTGTGAGTTTGGTATTTGTTTCACGAAATACTAGCAGCTAAACTGGGACACAGTGCTGGAGGGAGTTCTGTCACGTGTGGTGGGTCAGGGTCTGCAAGAGAATGCACCAACTAGGCTTCTATCTCGCACAGCTTGCCCCATTGCCCCCTATCCATATCAACCTGATTCTTAATTTTCCTCTTAAAACTCTCCATATAACAAGATGCCTTTACATATAAGGGTCTGCTGGCAGCACCATGTCAGTTACAAGCCATTTGGAATCGAATGGTAGATCCACATGGCCCTACCACGGATGTTTTATCAAACACCTCCCCAGCACTGCTCTAGACCCACTACTCAGCAGGCTCCAACTTACTGGCATCTCTGTTCTACACCATTTTCATGAAACTCAGTAAATCAAGGCACTGTCTGGTATACTCATGATCAGCAATAGGACATCCAATGTTTCTCCAGTGCCACCTGGTCATAGGAATTTCAAAAATTTCATGGTATTTATCTAGCCATTTTTCAAGCATGAAGTTGGAGGCACTGTGGGTTTCAATTCATTCAGCAAAGATTAAATGGTGAGGAAGCTCATTTCAATGAAATCTCTGGAGAAATCTCACAGGCAAGGCTTCCCAAAGAATGGACAAAAGGTCACATTAGGCCAGGCCCATTGAGGTCTACAATGTGAGGTGCATGTGTGTTTTGACTCTCAACTCTGGCTGCCATTTCTTTAAGAATAAAATCATGTGATATCCTTGCTGAGATTCCCAGGCCTCTGTGGAAATCTACCCGGGGCCTAGGTCTCAGTTTCCAAGAGCGACTTTCATGCGTGGCCTCTTAAAATCCCAACAAAATTCATAGCGATGCTTCTTTGAGTTCAGTTCCAAAACCCAGTGTTTAAGGGGAATCACACCAGATTTCAAGCCCACGTGGAACCAGTCATTTTTTCCAATGCCACACAAATGACCAACATTAAAACCAAAACACTCCCACGTGGCCCTCACCTTATTCCATATAGTCAATCATCTTAAACTCTGGCTGGAGGTTTCCATGAGGGGTGCAGCCCAAGACAGTGTCCAAAATCAGCTCGTTTGCCCCTCATTTGCCTAAAGTCAGGGTAGCCTGGACACCATTGCTGTGAACCAGGAGTGAACAAATAAGCCTGCCGTTAATACTTCTATGTTTCTCCAATTTGAGGGCTACTGATTTTAGGTATCGATTCTTTAGGTGATTTAGAGTCATGCGAAAACACAAGCACCTCTGCAGGGCTTTGAAGAACTCATTTGACTCACAGAATCCCTATTCATATTTGTTGGAGTGCAGGAACCTAACAGAGGAAGGCAAGAGTCTTCATCCACAATGAATGATATTTTTTGCCATTTAGTTTTTTAAGCTCACATGGGATCCATCAGGTGCTGAGAATCTAAGTCACAGCCACACACAGGACCCAGAGGCTGATAAAGACACATCCCTTTCCAAAGCAATTAAGCAAAGAACCACAGGTGAGGCCCATTCATTTCCATTTGAAAACTGTTTTCTTCAGGCTTCACAAAGGGGTGGCCTGAGGCAAAGACCTTCCTGACATTCAGTGCAACACAACAATAAGTAAGCAAAAAGCCCAAAGCAGTGTTTCTGCACTAAGACTTTCCTGGTCACACTGATATCTGAGTTTTCTGAGATGCTCGCCATTCTCTTCAACTATCCTTTACATGGCCATGTCACAGAGCTTGGAGGTGGTACATATTTTGGACACAAATGCCTGAGCCCATTCTGGAGAGTTCCCAGAATTCAGGAAGAAAACAACAACTTAGAAAGATAGCAGGTGTTGCACATCGATAAGACAAGCTGCAGTCCATTCATATATTGGGCAGGATGAATTATAGGGAAGATTTATACTAGACAGGACACATCCATTAATGCATTCTCTTTTCTAATGTCGACAACAACGAACACAGTGGGATACACATAAACAGAAACACTCGCCTTGTCAAATGACTTACTAGAAACTGTCTACTCCAAACCAAACAAACCGCCTTTTCGATCTATTCTCAGAACATGAGACAAAACAACAAACCCACACCCACTCCCACAAAGGCACCTCCTTCCCCCAAGTAGGTCTGTGACTATCCGGAGTGTCCTCTGACTGGTGGGCCATACTATGTTCCCCCGAAATGGCCTGTCTTCTCTCAGATCTTGTTTCCTTGACCAACTCTGTGAAGATGTCAGGAAAAAGTGGTTAGCCACTACCTGTTTTCTCAGGAAAGGTCCATCTTCAGAGCTCTCCTGGCATTTGGCCATCCTCACATCATTAGGTACCAAGAAAACTGACTCTGTCCTTGGTAAATCCAAACAAGTGAGCCCACTGGGCCTGGGACTGGGACTGCCTCTGGGTGCCTGGCTTCTTGGATACCAAGTTCAGAGAGTTCCATCACCAAGGAAATGAGGTATGTCACATTCTTTGGAACTGAATGAGGTCACTGCCTTGGCAACCAATTTGTCCTAACAGTTGCTTCCAATTGTTACATAAGATGGAGGTTTCCCCTACTTCCTGTGACACTTTCATAAGGTAGAATGTATATCAACTATTGGCACCCGGGAACAGCTCTCCACTCAGGCCTGGATTGTTCCACCTTGTCTACAATAAGAAGAGAGTGGCAGATTCAGACACATCCCATGGTTGTTTGCCATGGAAGATGACTTTTGCTCTCTCAGGTGCTTCATACCTGCCTACAACTTCTCCAGGTATCATTTGTGCATGGACATTTGAGGTTCTCATCTGGTGGAAGATCCCCAACTTTCCTGTATTGTAAGAACCCCTCTGTCCCTGCTCTTCTGTAAAATGATTGAGGGAACAGTGTATACTTGTGGTTAAAAACAGGTTTGATTTGGTGACGAATGATTCTGTGCGATGAATAATGGGATTGGGAACCTGCAATATTTACAAGAATATAGAGGTGAAATATAAGTATGAAAAAAGAAATCTAGGTATGCTTTGAAGCCCAGAAGGGTTTTGCACTTGATTGGGATACTTAGCTTTGAATTATGTTCTGCAAAGATGTCTCAGATAATTTGATATACAATGGCATAGGACCTTGTACATTGGATGATTGAATTTAGAAGAGAACATCCAGTCAAAAAGGGATATTCAGTAGGTTTAGGAAGATAGTCGGTAGGTTTAGGAAGACGAGTGAGTATAGGATTTGGACCAAAAGTTCTTTAGCAATAGACTTTTGGTTATGGAGTGAATGTAAATGTCAGCACATATGAAGAGTCAGACACTATGATGAACTGGGGAAAATATGTAGAAAAGCAGATATCAATGGAAACATTACGAAATCAGGCAAAGTATAAAGTGAGGGATAGAATTAGACATTTTCAACAGGGTTGAGTTTCAATATATAAATTAGGAAAAAACAAATATGTAGTCACCAATAGCAGTGACAATTGACAGCATTAGGCAACCTGGACATGGATGTTTTTAGAAATCCATGTTCACTTTCCATTTAGGCTTTGGTACAATCATAAGTGTGACCTTTCCATTTTTTGTCCAGAATATTACTGTGATAATGAGGTGACATGAGTATTTCTTTCACCATTTCTGGGAGCAATATATTGAAGATGTAAAATTAGAATCGTGGGTGCAAAGTGGTGTACCCTGTTTCTATGAATAGAGAAAAACCACAAATAGACCATACTGTGAATAAATAATATGACTTTTTTGAACTTTAAATAATGAATTGAACTGATATCTGAAAAATAAAAGGAAATTGTATATTGATATACAATCATTCATTCCAACCAGTTATATATCTAATGGAAATATTAGTGTTTTGGTTTATCATGAAGAGTGTGTGAGTTTTGCTTCAAAATGATTATGGAAATTCAAAATAATGTGTTTGGAAAGAAGTCTCATGAAAAGACCAGTCAAGAAACCCTGACAATACATGTGTTCTGAAGCAAGAAGTGATTAATGTTGAAACAAATGCCTATTAATTTGTGAACTTGTGGATGAAATGTATATCCTATGATGTGCAAAAACTGAAGAAACAATAATGTACCAGTGTCGAATACAAAAGAATGACAAATTACATATCATGTCCCATAGGAGTCTACTTGCATTGATGTTAGACTGGGTCAGATACTGTAGAATAATTAGGATTTGTATGCACCCTTCACTGAAGTTAGTAGTCAGTACTAGGAAACAAATATGTATTTCAGGTGGATGAATATTTCTGATTATAATCTTCTGAAAAGTTGATTATAAATCAACATACATGAACATGAATGAATTTATAAGTGTGTACTAGACACATATATTTCATATTTGGAAAACTTTGGAGAGTATATCTATATCTATATCTATACACACACACACACACACACACACAACACTCACAGACATTAAAAAGTACCAATATAAATGCCAATCGAAATTCATCAGTAAATATATATCATCCAGAGATGCAAAAATATTTATGTTACTTAACATGAGTTTATGTATAATGTTGTTCTTCTAGGACGCTCTCTTATAGGTTGAATTTTCATTTCCAACAGCATTTAGGAGGAGTGAACACTTCTCACAATTTGTATCTGCCAAGACATCCACCTTACAAAAATGTACCTGTGATACCTGGTAGGATTCTATATATGCATATAAATATACATGTGTGAATAGGCTACAGAAATTGGAAACAAGTATTCACATATTTGTTAAGTTTAAAAACACATGGAGAATATTTCAATTAAAATTTGACTAGATGTATAACTCCTACCTTATATAATGCAAATGTCAAGTCCAACTATAGAACATGTCTCCTCTGAAGTGCTTGTATTTCTATTGTGTTGGGTTAATTTTCCCCATTATACTAGGATGAATAGTCTGAGTCTACTAGGTATGGGTTAGCGTCAGGGATTCAGTACTTCGAATGAAAAATTGGAAAAAGAATCCAATGTGTATGTAAATATATGCTGCACAAATATCCTCCCGCTCTCATCCAAAACAAGGCCTTGACATTACCTTCACCCCAAGTAAGACACAATTAGAGGAGAAGAGTTACACAATCAGTGAATACATATCTGGAATGGAAAATGCTCAGGAGTTCACAACCTTGGAGGTGGTTTAGGAGTTTCCAAAAGTAAGGGACATGGTAAACACTCCACAAACATGTAACTCTGCTGGCCTAAAAACTTTTTGAGAAACTGCCTCTGAGCTTCCGCACTTGAAATATATGTTGTTTTCATGAGATTTGGCTTCCTTTGTAGTGAGACCATCAAAGCTGGGTCTGCATCTATGTGACCTGGAGGACATGGTTTCTTATTTTCCAATGAACAAGATGAAGCAGTGCTGAATCCTCTCTTTATAGGTAAACCTAGGCCACTGGGGACTAAGTGTCTCCCCGTCTCCCCGTGTGGACTGTGAAGCCATTTGGTCCTCCTCCACTTTTTGTGGTTTTTAGGCTGCTGCACTGTGAGTTTGGTATTTGTTTCACGAAATACTAGCAGCTAAACTGGGACACAGTGCTGGAGGGAGTTCTGTCACGTGTGGTGGGTCAGGGTCTGCAAGAGAATGCACCAACTAGGCTTCTATCTCGCACAGCTTGCCCCATTGCCCCCTTGTCCATATCAACCTGATTCTTAATTTTCCTCTTAAAACTCTCCATATAACCAGATGCCTTTATATATAAGGGTCTGCTGGCAGCACCATGTCAGTTACAAGCCATTTGGAATCCAATGGTAGATCCACATGGCCCTACCACGGATGTTTTATCAAACACCTCCCCAGCACTGCTCTAGACCCACTACTCAGCAGGCTCCAACTTACTGGCATCTCTGTTCTACACCATTTTCATGAAACTCAGTAAATCAAGGCACTGTCTGGTATACTCATGATCAGCAATAGGACATCCAATGTTTCTCCAGTGCCACCTGGTCATAGGAATTTCAAAAATTTCATGGTATTTATCTAGCCATTTTTCAAGCATGAAGTTGGAGGCACTGTGGGTTTCAATTCATTCAGCAAAGATTAAATGGTGAGGAATCTCATTTCAATGAAATCTCTGGAGAAATCTCACAGGCAAGGCTTCCCAAAGAATGGACAAAAGGTCACATTAGGCCAGGCCCATTGAGGTCTACAATGTGAGGTGCATGTGTGTTTTGACTCTCAACTATGGCTGCCATTTCTTTAAGAATAAAATCATGTGATATCCTTGCTGAGATTCCCAGGGCTCTGTGGAAATCTACCCGGGGCCTAGGTCTCAGTTTCCAAGAGCGACTTTCATGCGTGGCCTCTTAAAATCCCAACAAAATTCATAGCAATGCTTCTTTGAGTTCAGTTCCAAAACCCAGTGTTTAAGGGGAATCACACCAGAGTTCAAGCCCACGTGGAACCAGTCATTTTTTCCAATGCCACAAAAATGACAAACATTAAAACCAAAACACTCCCACATGGCCCTCACCTTATTCCATATAGTCAATCATCTTAAACTTTGGCTGGAGGTTTCCATGAGGGGTGCAGCCCAAGACAGTGTCCAAAATCAGCTCGTTTGCCCCTCATTTGCCTAAAGTCAGGGTAGCCTGGACACCGATGCTGTGAACCAGGAGTGAACAAATAAGCCTGCCGTTAATACTTCTATGTTTCTACAATTTGAATGCTTCTGATTTTAGGTATTGATTCTTTAGGTGATTTAGAGTCATGCGAAAACACAAGCACCTCTGCAGGGCTTTGAAGAACTCATTTGACTCACAGAATCCCTATTCATATTTGTTAGAGTGCAGGAACCTAACAGAGGAAGGCAAGAGTCTTCATCCACAATGAATGATATTTTTTGCCATTTTGGTTTTGGAACCTCACATGGGATCATTCTTAAGATCCATCAGGTGCTGAGAATCTAAGTCACAGCCACACACAGGACCAAGAGGCTGATAAAGACACATCCCTTTCCAAAGCAATTAAGCAAAGAACCACAGGTGAGGCCCATTCATTTCCATTTGAAAACTGTTTTCTTCAGGCTTCACAAAGGGGTGGCCTGAGGCAAAGACCTTCCTGACATTCAGTGCAACACAACAATAAGTAAGCAAAAAGCCAAAGCAGTGTTTCTGCACTAAGACTTTCCTGGTCACACTGATATCTGAGTTTTCTGAGATGCTCGCCATTCTCTTCAACTATCCTTTACATGGCCACGTCACAGAGCTTGGAGGTGGTACATATTTTGGACACAAATGCCTGAGCCCATTCTGGAGAGTTCCCAGAATTCAGGAAGAAAACAACAACTTAGAAAGATAGCAGGTGTTGCACATCGATAAGACAAGGTGCAGTCCATTCATATATTGGGCAGGATGAATTATAGGGAAGATTTATACTAGACAGGACACATCCATTAATGCATTCTCTTTTCTAATGTCTACAACAACGGACACAGTGGGATACACATAAACAGAAACCCTCGCCGTGTCAAATGACTTACTAGAAACTGTCTGCTCCAAACCAAACAAACCGCCTTTTCGATCTATTCTCAGAACATGAGACAAAACAACAAACACACACCCACTCCCACAAAGGCACCTCCTTTCCCCAAGTAGGTCTGTGACTATCCGGAGTGTCCTCTGACTGGTGGGCCATACTATGTTCCCCCGAAATGGCCTGTCTTCTCTCAGATCTTGTTTCCTTGACCAACTCTGTGAAGATGTCAGGAAAAAGTGGTTAGCCACTACCTGTTTTCTCAGGAAAGGTCCATCTTCAGAGCTCTCCTGGCATTTGGCCATCCTCACATCATTAGGTACCAAGAAAACTGACTCTGTCCTTGGTAAATACAAACAAGTGAGCCCACTGGGCTTGGGACTGGGACTGCCTCTGGGTGCCTGGCTTCTTGGATACCAAGTTCAGAGAGTTCCATCACCAAGGAAATGAGGTATGTCACATTCTTTGGAACTGAATGAGGTCACTGCCTTGGCAACCACTTTGTCCTAACAGTTGCTTCCAAGGGTTACATAAGATGGAGGTTTCCCCTACTTCCTGTGACACTTTCATAAGGTAGAATGTATATCAACCATTGGCACCCGGGAACAGCTCTCCACTCAGGCCTGGATCGTTCCACCTTGTCTACAATAAGAAGAGAGAGGCAGATTCAGACACATCCCTTCATCCTGACCAGGTTGTTTGCCATGGAAGTTGACTTTTGCTCTCTCAGGTGCTTCATACCTGCCTACAACTTCTCCAGGTATCATTTGTGCATGGACATTTGAGGTTCTCATCTGGTGGAAGATCCCCAACTTTCCTGTATTGTAAGAACCCCTCTGTCCCTGCTCTTCTGTAAAATGATTGAGGGAACAGTGTATACTTGGGGTTAAAAACAGGTTTGATTTGGTGACGAATGATTCTGTGCGATGAATAATGGGATTGGGAACCTGCAATATTTACAAGAATATAGAGGTGAAATATAAGTATGAAAAAAGAAATCTAGGTATGCTTTGAAGCCCAGAAGGGTTTTGCCCTTGATTGGGATACTTAGCTTTGAATTATGTTCTGCAAAGATGTCTCAGATAATTTGATATACAATGGCATAGGACCTTGTACATTGGATGATTGAATTTAGAAGAGAACATCCAGTCAAAAAGGGATATTCAGTAGGTTTAGGAAGATAGTCGGTAGGTTTAGGAAGACGAGTGAGTATAGGATTTGGACCAAAAGTTCTTTAGCAATAGACTTTTGGTTATAGAGTGAATGTAAATGTCAGCACATATGAAGAGTCAGACACTATGTTGAACTGGGGAAAATATGTAGAAAAGCAGATATCAATGGAAACATTACGAAATCAGGCAAAGTATAAAGTGAGGGATAGAATTAGACATTTTCAACAGTGTTGAGTTTCAATATATATTAGGAAAAAACAAATATGTAGTCACCAATAGGAGTGACAATTGACAGCATTAGGCAACCTGGACATGGATGTTTTTAGAAATCCATGTTCACTTTCCATTTAGGCTTTGGTACAATCATAAGTGTGACCTTTCCATTTTTTGTCCAGAATATTACTGTGATAATGAGGTGATATGAGTATTTCTTTCACCATTTCTGGGAGCAATATATTGAAGATTTAAAATTAGAATCGGGGGTACAAATAGGTGTACCCTGTTTCTATGAACATAGAGAAAAACCACAAATAGACCATACTGTGAATAAATAATATAACTTTTTTGAACTTTAAATAATGAATTGAACTGATATCTGAAAAATAAAAGGAAATTGTATATTGATATACAATCATTCATTCCAACCAGTTATATATCTAATGGAAATATTAGTGTTTTGGTTTATCATGAAGAGTGTGTGAGTTTTGCTTCAAAATGATTATGGAAATTCAAAATAATGTGTTTGGAAAGAAGTCTCATGAAAGACCAGTCAAGAAACCCTGACAATACATGTGTTCTGAAGCAAGAAGTGATTAATGTTGAAACAAATGCCTATTAATTTGTGAACTTGTGGATGAAATGTATATCCTATGATGTGCAAAAACTGAAGAAACAATAATGTACCAGTGTCGAATACAAATGAATGACAAATTACATATCATGTCCCATAGGAGTCTACTTGCATTGATGTTAGACTGGGTCAGATACTGTAAAATAATTAGGATTTGTATGCACCCTTCACTGAAGTTAGTAGTCAGTACTAGGAAACAAATATGTATTTCAGGTGGATGAATATTTCTGATTATAATCTTGTGAAAAGTTGATTATAAATCCACATACATGAACATGAATGAATTTAGAGAGTGTATACTAGACACATATATTTCATATTTGGAAAACTTTGGAGAGTATATCTATATCTATATCTATACACACACACACACACACACACACACAACACTCACAGACATTAAAAAGTACCAATATAAATGCCAATCGAAATTCATCAGTAAATATATATCATCCACAGATGCAAAAATATTTATGTTTCTGACCATGAGTTTATGTATAATGTTGTTCTTCTAGGACGCTCTCTTATAGGTTGAATTTTCATTTCCAACAGCATTTAGGAGGAGTGAACACTTCTCACAATTTGTATCTGCCAAGACATCCACCTTACAAAAATGTACGTGTGATACCTGGTAGGATTCTATATATGCATATAAATATACATGTGTGAATA